>NW_017702736.1:0-1597 GCF_001879085.1 Nicotiana attenuata | reverse complement strand
AAATATAATGGGAAAAATTCGGGTAGTCAACAGCTGCCCCTCTTTACCCGGGAAGGATGAAAGAGTTGTCGGGTAAAGATACGATGGCCAATTTTGACCAAACAAAACGGCTCGAAGAAGTTAGGCCGCGCCCTGGCTTCTAAGCTGCCTACATATCCCTGGTTTTACAGGAATCAGGCCATATGTAGTTCAGGATCCGTCGGCGGAGTATGCAAATGGAGGCTTTCCAAGAACGGATGCAATATCCAGGATGTGGCGAGTGGGTGGCTTGTGAGAATGGTTAAGGCTTGATATGGCTGCGGGAACTGGAGCGGGCTTGCTCCTGCCGGGATGGCCGTTGCTCGCCGGTGTACCTGCAATTAGAAACAATACAAGCGTATACTGTGCATAAATTTAAACATGATGCAAATTCCCGTTGGACCATGAATGCTGTCTTTAAACAGTTAGGATGACGTCTTTAGACCATGATGTCCTAGGCCATGAAGCATATAATAAAGGATTCGCACGCCATGAAATGATGTTCTCGGGCTATGAGGATGGTGCCTCAGAACCATGACGCCTTTGAATAATGATATGCAAAAAGAATGAAAGGAATCCTTGGGCCATGACATGGTGTTCTCGGGCTATGAAGATGGCGCCCTCGAACGATGACGCCTTTGGATGGGTTGGTGATATTTCAGCCCATGAAGGATGCAGTAGCATGTGGTGATCTTTCAGCCGTGCAATGTGGCGATCTTTCAGCCGTTCAATGTGGCGATCTTTCAGCCGTGCAATATGGCGATCTTTCAGTCGTGCAATGTGGCGATCTTTCAGCCGTGCAACGTGGCGATCTTTCAACTGTGCAATGTGGCGATCTTTCAGCCATGCAATGTGGCGATCTTTCAGCCGTGCAATGTGGCGATCTTTCAGCAGTGCAAAGTGGCGATCTTTCAGCCCATGCAATGTCGTATGAGGCGATCTTTCAGCCCATGAGATGCAGTATGAGGCGATCTTTCAGCCTTATGCAAGGATGAAGGCAGTGTTTAGCCTTATGCAAGGACGAAGGCAGTGTTTAGCCTTATGTAATGCAAAAATGCATATGGAGACATCGTTTAGTCTCGGAAGGCAGAATGGTAGCCTTATGCAATGCAAAAATGCAGATGGAGATAGCGTTTAGTCTCGGAAGGCAGAATGGTAGCCTTATGCAAGAAATAAAATGGCAAATGGTAGTAGAGATTTCTTAGCTGATAGCGGATTGCGACATTGTGATTGCTGAGGACATCGTGACATACGGAATATCACTGGTGTGTGCGGATAGCAAACATTGGTAAGTGCGATGGTTCTGAGAGTTGTATTCCTGAACAATGTTTGTCCCATGGGTGTATAATATGTTTGATGATTTTGCAATCCAAGTGCCTGCATCCAAAGAAACATCGCGAGTTTTGTAAAGGGGAAGGTTAGTTCGTATCCCCGCTGGCTTCGCTTGACCTGCTCGGCTTTGATCTGGTGATACTGTTTGTATCATTGGGGTAGCGTCGCTGAACAAAGCAGTTTCAATAATAAACATGCATGATCTTGTAAAAGTATAACATAAATGTATGATAAAAAGTTTGTAGAT
>NW_017702735.1:0-1597 GCF_001879085.1 Nicotiana attenuata | reverse complement strand
GTGTATATAGGGTTTGGGTCGGGTTAATTGGGTATGAAACTGGGCTGAGGAATGAGATCAATTTGGGCTACAACTGAAAGCCAAATCTGGCTATGATTTAAATAGCCACTTTTCCCTATTTTAATTATAAAATAATAAAATAATTTCTGTAAATAAACTAAAAGTACTAAAGTGATTTATAGTACATAATTAATTATTTAAAAATACCAGACCTGATCTTGCGAACATAAATGCAATTAAATTTAAAAAGAGGCTAATATTGCAATTATATGCAATTTAGCTTAAAAAATACTAAATAAATTTGTAAAAATGTGCAAAAATTTCTTTGGTTATATTTTAGCATAAATATGAGAATACAATAGAAGAATTATAACAACGATAATTTTGAAAATAATTATTGAGATTTTATAGGTGACAAAGGGGAAAATAAATCAATTTAAATCTTTGAAAATTATGAAAAAATAATAAAAACTTGGATATACTTATATATGCATATATATATGTTGTTTTGAAGGTATTTTGCATATTGAAAAATATAGATAGGGAAAAATTGGGTGTCAACACATTTGCCAAGGAATAAATTCCAAACGAAAAACTATCGATTCAATCCAAAATCCCGAAATTCACCCAAACCCAGTCCCCGCACACACGTCTCGGAATCCGACAAAAATCACAAAACTAGAAACTCCTTCCACTCATGACTCTATACATACCAAAATCATCAAATCCGACCTCAAACGGTCCTTCAAATTCTCGATCAAAAATCTCCAAAACTCAAGCCCTAATCCTCTAAATCTCACTCCTAATTCCCACTAATAACATGATTAAAACAATGAGAAAACCATCATAAACACAAGTAATAAAGCTTAAGTAGCTTACCCAACTGATAACCTTGATTCCTCTTGAAGAATCACTGCCTAAAGCTCAAAACCCGTCTTCAAAATTGGAGGAATTAGGCAAAATTCGCGAAGGTGACCTTTTATACTTTCTTGCCAGTGTTATCCACATCTGCGGCCAAAATGTACATGAATAATTGTGAAGTCAAGTGATGAAACATTGCTCACTTTAATCTGCCTCTATTTTCATTATTATGTAACTGTAGTTTAGTTTAAACATGTGTGTGCTCGTGTTAAATAGGAGTAGTTGTAGTAATTGGGACTGTTGGACTTGTAATTGAATTGGAAAACCTTTTGATCGTTTGAATTGTAATTACATTGGACTGTTGAACTGTTATTTCTTCGGTTTGTTCGAGCTTTTCAGTAAAAGAGCAATTTCATGTTAGGAAAATAGAATAGCACATGTTAGTTCAGTTAATTTCTGTTAGTGGTTATATATATCTGTTAATTAGCTGCAGTATTACTGTTAGGAGCCGTCTAGGACTGTATTAAATTTCAGTGATAAGAAATGCCATGCTCAGTGATAGTAGGTTGTAGTTTTGTGCGTTTTCATATCTAAATTGTTTCCAGTAGGTAATGTAGTAGGAATATTTTGCAGTCTCATTTTCAAAAATCAAAGAGAATAATCAGATTAGGCAACCGACTTTGAAAGCATAATCTCAAACTGGAATTTCAAACTCTTGTGAGTAGACGGTATAAAT
>NW_017702734.1:0-1599 GCF_001879085.1 Nicotiana attenuata | reverse complement strand
TAATATAATAAATATTAAATTAAAAAATACTGGAATCAATTTTGTAAGTATAAAATGCAATTAAATCTTAAAATAGGCTAATATTGCAATTATATGCAATTTAGCTTTTAAATACCAAATAAATTTATAAAAATATACAAAAATTATGTTAGATACATTTTAGCATAAATATAAAATTCTAATAAATAAACTACCTAAAATGATAACTATGACAATAATCATTGGATTTTTATAGATGAAAAATAAATCATTTTAAAAACCTTAAAATTATGGGAAAAAATAGTAAAAATGCTAGGATATAATTATATATGCGTATATATGCTATTTTAAAGATATTTCGCATATAAAAAGTAAAAAAAAATGAAAAAAATATACAGGGAAAAATTGGGTATTAACAGATGCCCCTCTTTACCCGGAAAGGATAAAAGAGTTGTCGGGTAAAGACATGATGACCAATTTTGACCGAACGAAATATTTTGAAGAAAATCTGGCCGTGCTCCGGCTTTTGAGCTGCCTACATATCCCTGGTTTTACAGGAATCAGGCCGTATGTAGTTCAGGATCTGTTGGCGGAGTATGCCGATGGAGACTCCTCAAGAACGGACGCAATATTCAGGTTGGGATGAATGGTTAAGGTTTAGTAGGGCTGCGGGAACTGGGGCGGAATCGCTCCTGCCGAGACGGCCGTGGCTCGCCGGTTTACCTGCAAATAAACAATACAAACGCATGTGATGCAAGTTCCCGTTGGACCATGAATGTTGTCGTTGGACGGTTAGGATGACGTCTTTAGACCATGATGTCCTAGGCCTTGAAGCGTATAATAAAGGATTCGCCGGCTATGAAATGATGCTCTCGGGCTATGAGAATGATGCCTCCGAACCATGATGCCTTTGAATAATGATATGCAAAAGATTAAAGGGATCCTCAGGCCATGGCATGGTGTTCTCAGGCTATGAAAATGGTGCCTCTGAACAATGACGCCTTTGGACAATTTGGCGATCTTTCAGCCCATGAGATGCAGTAGGTGGCGATCTTTCAGCCCATGAAATGCAATAGGTGGCGATCTTTCAGCCATGCAGATGTAAGTAAAACGACGCTCTTTCAGCCATGCAAACGTAAATAAAGTGGCGATCTTTCAGCCATGCAAATGTAAATAAAGTGGCGATCTTTCATCCATGCAAATGTAAATAAAGTGGCGACCTTTCAGCCGTGCAGATGTAAATAAAGTGGCAATCTTTCAGCCATGCAAATGTAAATGAAGTGGCGATCTTTCAGCCGTGCAAACAGATGGAGACTGTGCTTAGTCTCGGAAGGTAGAATGGTAGCCTTATGCAATGCAAAATGCAGATGGAGACAGTGCTTAGCCTCGGAAGGCAGAATAGTAGCATTATGCAATGCAAAATGCAGATGGAGACAGTGCTTAGTCTCGGAAGGCAGAATAGTAGCCTTATGCAATGCAAAATGCAGATGGAGACAGTGCTTAGTCTCGGAAGGCAGAATAGTAGCCTTATGCAATGCAAAATGCAGATAGAGATAGTGCTTAGTCTCGAAAGGCAGAATGGTAGCCTTATGCAATGCAAAATGCAGATGGAGGTAGAGC
>NW_017702733.1:0-1599 GCF_001879085.1 Nicotiana attenuata | reverse complement strand
ATGAAGCCTTGGATGCGATCTAAGTGAGCTATAATAAAAGCTAGCTAGCGTAACTCGGGAGAGTGCGTCTAGTAAATTGTCGTAATTACTCGGGAGAGATTTATGGTAGTAAGAGTGCTCATGATCGATAGAGACGGTTAGGCAAATCTATGCGAAACATAACAGGAAGGGATTCCATCAATAGGGGAAATCACAACCTTAGATCCTTCTCTTAATTGTTTACAACTCGGTTATATTTAACTTTTAGTTTACTTAACTTTATTCAGTTATAGTTAGTAAAAATATTACCAATTGTTATTCAAAATATTTGGGAAGTTGATTACGAAGAATTCAGTGAGTCCGACAAAAGTAATTGGTAGGTTAATTTCCCATGGATTCGACTCTGAGCTAAATACTCGGATTATATTTGCAACGATCGCTTGTCCTTTTTATAAGGCATAGTTGGGCGTGATCAAATTTTGGTGCCGTTGCCGGGGAATTAACGTTGTTATCAATTACAGTTGAAAGAAATACAAAAAATCTTAGTGTAATCAGTTTTCTTTATTTTCAATCCATACATTGAAATTTTAGCGTTTGTTAACTTAGTTGTACAGGTGCATGCCTAGAAACTCATCGAGAACTGGTGAAGTATTTGAAGCATTATCAGATCCCGAAAAAGTTTTCAAGGCCTTGAATCGGGCCAACCAGAAAAACAAACAACAACAATCAACTGATCAAACTGAACCAGACATGGGGGATAACGTGGTAGACTCGGCTGCGCCAGTTGTGGCGCCTCTTGTGCTAGAGGCTCCTCTATCGTACTGGGCGCAACCTACATCAGAGAATTTGGCCACAGCAATATTAGTCCCGCAGATACAGGCCGAATCTTTTCAAATCACAAACAACATGTTGCACTTGTTGCAAAACAAGGGACTATTTTCGGGGTCATACATTGAAGATCCTCAACAGCACTTGAAGAATTTTCTGTCAATCTGCAAAACTCAAAGGCAGCCAAACGTAACTCAGGAAGCAATAAAGTTGTTGTTATTTCCATTCTCAGTGATAGGAGCTTCCCAGACTTGGCTAAATTCACTCCCCATTAATTCCATCATGACTTGGGAGGAGTTAGTCAAGCAATTTGTGAATAAGTTTCATCCACCCAACAAGACTGCTCAGCAAATTGATGAAATTTTTAGCTTCAAATAGAAACCAATGGAAACACTACAAGAAACATGGGAACGATTTAAAGGGATGTTGGTTATATGTCCGCACCACGGTATTCCAGAGCAGATGTTGGGGCAGCGATTTTACATGGGTCTGACAGATAGCGTGAATGCTAATGTTGATGCTTCAGCTAGTGGAGCATTCTTGAGCAAATCATGGAGAGAAAGCCAGATCCTGCTTGACAAGATGGCACAGAATTCGGGGTGGACAACTAGGAATGCACCTATCACTCCAGTAGTTCACTCAGTGCCCTTAGATCCATCCAACACTCTTGCTGAAATATGGCCACCTTAATGACACAAATGAGTATACTCACCAAAAAGGTGGAAGAGTCAGGGCAGAAGCAGCAGGTGCACATTGTAGATACAACCAATGGGGGCTTATGCACATCTTACA
>NW_017702732.1:0-1599 GCF_001879085.1 Nicotiana attenuata | reverse complement strand
AAATTCGAATTCAAAGCTTTCAAAAACGTTTTTTAAAGGTTGGTCAATGGTGGAATTGCTGCTCTCTTGTGCAAGATACGTGGGGAGGGGGGGTGGGATGTGGAGAGAGAAATGTAGGGAGAGTGAAAGATTCGTTAGAGTGATTTTAGGACACTAATTATTATCATTAATTCCCTTAAAATGTACATAAATGGTAATTGGGTACATAAAATATAATCTATATTATTATAAAAGCATGAATACAATGTCGGTTTACAAAAATAACCTTATAATATTAAGCATAACTACTCAATAATAAAAGGGCATAACCGGAATTCTAGATATTAGCCTTATAATCCTATTAGTTTAAGGACATAATACTACACGTTAGGAATCCTACATGATTACCTTTAGGATCCTATTAGTATACTTATTTTCGGGTTGTCTAATTCATATAAAATTAAACAAATAAATATCTTTAGTCATGTAATCCTATTACTTTTAGGATATACTTCTTAAAAATTCCTATTACTAATTTAATATGAAAACGTATTATAATGTCATATTACTAAGTTAATTTGAGAATGTATTATATTGTCAAAATTCATTCAGAAAAATGAGAGCCTATATTATTAAAAAGAATAAATACAATATTAATATATCAAAATAGCCCTAAAATATTAAACGGAAGAACTCATAGGAAAAAACATAACTGAAATAACCTTTTTTTTTTGGACTACAATACTTTCTATGCTAATTTTTAATATTTAATATTTTAAAATTAATAGAATTTTATCTATTAAATTCTTATTAAAAATATGTAGGAAGGTTTAATAAAATCAATTTCATAATAATTCTCCGTATTGGCAATGCATTACCACTTCATAATGTCCAATACGAAAAAAAAAGTAGTATTAAATGGACTGCATAAAGAGTTGAAATTGAAGGAAAAAAAATATCTCCACGATAATATATTTTTATATTATATTTGAACTATTTTCCTACTCAAATAATATTTTTTTTATCAATTTTTCATGTAATATTGAAAAATACTCAATTATTAAACAACAACTAAGAAAATATTCAAAAATATAAATGTGTAAGAAAAAGAAAAATGGTATGTAAGAGTCAATACCACTAATAATTTTACAAATATAAATATCTAAATATGAAATGTCATATCAATCTTTACTCTTTGAAAATAAAATTATGGTGGATAAAATTATAATTAAGATTAAATATTCAAAACAAGAGAAAAACTAATATTAATATCTGAATCAACACAGAATAATTTTTTTTCTTTATATAAAAAAAAATAATTAAACTTTTTAATTAATTATTTATCAGGAGAATCTAATTCAATTATATTTTAAATTCATCATATGAGTAAAATTCTTATTCATGTTTAAAAAAAAATCTTAGGGCATGTGAGCACGTGATTTTTGCCACGACTTAAACTACTCCTACAAAATTCCTTAGAATTAGGATTTTTCTTTATTATTTGAATTTTTAGGAATTAAATTGCATGATTCTGTGTCTTGTTTGCATTTTTGTGTGCATTTTACTTGATATAATTCCAAAAATACAAAATAGTATGCATTTTAATATTACAAAAATAAG
>NW_017702731.1:0-1599 GCF_001879085.1 Nicotiana attenuata | reverse complement strand
ATGGGTGTTTGTATTTGGGTCAATTTTATGGTTTAATTTATGAATTGGTGGTTGCAAACACTGGTTTGTGCAAGTTGACTTGGCTCTTCATGAGAGAGAGAGCCTAAGTCTCCAAAATTGACCCACAAGGAATTGGGATGGACTCAAGAGAATTGATAGTCCCAATTAAAGGGTTAAACCTCAAGAGAGTAATTATCCGACTTGAACCCTAGTTGCTTGAGCTAATTTGACTACCCATTTGATCTCGAGAGAGTCAACTGGGCAAAATCACTCTCTCTACCGAGAGGTGTGAGAGTGGGTAAAATTGTGCAACAGTTATACATATTTCCCCAATCATGTCAATCAAGCATTAGAAGCAATAACCCGTCAATTAGCCACCTAGGTGAAAGTCATTACCCTAGTGCCCCTAAATCCATTAGATACAACTCTTAGCAATTATCTCTTAGCGTAATCTAGTTTCAATTCTAATTGGTAGTTTTATAATAGTAGTTTATAAAAAGAAAACCCAAAGATGTTGGAAGTGACATTTGGAACAATTACACGATTCTAGACTAATAGATACATCAACTCCCTTTCTAGCTCCCCGAGGAATTCGATCCCGACCCTCATATCGAGTAAAAGCTATTGCGACCCTCTCTTGCTACCTTTTATTGGTGCGGAGTAGGCTGCGATCACTTTTTGGCGCCGTTACCGGGGAGCTAACGGTTTTGGCTATCTATTTAGTTAGTTTTGTGTGTTGTTCTTCTTTCCTTCCTTATTACTAATTTGTGTGTGTGATTACTACAGGTACCCAATGGCTTTAAATGCTAATGACCCTCTTGGAAATGTGCTTGCGGGGGAGGAGGTAGATGAAATTGGATAGGATGAGGTGCCTCTTGTACCTCCCGGACCAAGATGAGGCCGCCAGGCCTATGCTAATGATAATGTTCCAGACCCTCCTCCGCCACCTCCAAGAGTGGCTCCCAGAGTTTTACCAAACCAAGGATATGCAAGTGTTATTGTCCCACCAAGAATCCGGGCGGGCAATTTTTAGATAACTAATGTGATGTTGACCTTACTTGAGCAGCGTGGGTATTTCAGGGCGCTGCGGATCAAAATGCCTACAAACATCTAAAAGGGTTCGTGGATACATGTTGGGGTAGCAAGCAGACAAATGTGTCCGAAGATGCTCTTAGGTTGAGACTTTCCCGTTCTCACTCCGGGGAAAGGCATTTGATTGGCTAGAGAGACTCCGGAACTATTCCACCACAGCTTGGGATGAGTTGGCGAATAAATTTATTGCTAAATTTTTCTCACCCGGGCACATGGCGGCATTTTGAGATGAGATATTGGCTTTCAAGCAAGAACCCACGGAACCTTTGCATGATATTTGGGAGCGGTTTAGAACAATGGTGAAAGAATGCCCAAACAACGATATGACCGAGGTGATGATTCAACAAACCTTCTATCGGGGCATCAATACTACAAATCAGTGCATAGTCAATCAATTGGCCGGGGGTAATTTCATGAAGTTGTCTTATGATGAAGCTTGCGAGATTCTTGATGAGATGACGGATACATCTTCCGTATGGCAAAGCAGAGCGAATGTTCCCCAAGGTG
>NW_017702730.1:0-1600 GCF_001879085.1 Nicotiana attenuata | reverse complement strand
AAAAGCATAGGCAAGTATGGGCATAAAACGTGTTAAAATCACAGTTATCAGGCGTACCACTCGATCCCGTTTCATAACATCACGTGGTAGGCGTACCACTCGATCCCATTTCATAACATCACGTGGTAGGCGTACCACTCGATCCAATTTCATAACATCACGTGGTAGGCGTACCACTCGATCCTATTTCATAATATCACGTGGTAGGCGTACCACTCGCTCCCATTTCATAATATCTCGTGGTCGGCGTGCCACACGATCCCATTTCTTTCAACACAATACACAAAATAATCCCGGCAAGGGAACAAGATAATATAATAAACTATCCCGGCAAGGGAGATCCAGCTATAACCAAACTTATTCAATTTCTACTTAACACAATTAAATCAATACTCAGTCTCAACAATTACTGGCTCAGTGTTAAAGATTTCCAACCAAGTCCTCATAGACAACAATTAAGAATTCGATAATTTAGCAATTTAGGACTCACGGTCATGCCCAACACCAGTGTATAGATACTCGTCACCATGCCTATACACCGTACTCGACAAATAGCAATTAGCAACTAAGACTCTACTCTTATTCCCTCAAGCCAAAGTTAGACCAAACACTTACCTCGAATGTTCCAAACTCAACTCAAGCCTCTAGTATAGCTTTACCCCTCGAATTCACCATCAAACCGATTGAATCTAGTCACAAATTACTTGAATGTATCAACAAATGCTAATTGAATCAATTTGGATGCATGAAAATGAATTTCCCAAAGTTTTGCTCAAAATTCCCAAAACGCCCCCGGGCCCACGTGGTCAAAACCCGAGGTTCGAACCAAAATCCGGTTACCCATTCCCCCACGAGTTCATATCTATGATTTGTTTTGAAATCGGACCTCAAATTGAGGTCCAACTCCCCAATTTGAAGAAAACTTAGGTTCTACCCAAAATCCCCATTTTCACCCATGAAAATCCTTGATTTTAAGATGAAAACATGATAAATGATTGAAGAGATTAAGTAAAAATTGACTTACAAATGATTTGGGGAAGAAAGTTTTCTTGGAAAATCGCCTATGGAGTGTTTGAGTTGAAAGAATGAAGAAATGAAGGTTAAAATTCGTCCAAGTATGAAAAATTGCAGGCCTCAGATGTGGGAAATGCGAACATGGGTTCGCAATTGCGAACCCAGCAGGCTTGAGAATTGCGAAAATAGTTTGGGAATTGCGAACCTGGGAATTGCGAAGAAAGTTTGGGAAATGCGAACAGGCTTGGGAATTGCGAAAAATGCTTGGGAAATGCGAACCTGGGAATTGAGAAGAAAGTTTGGGAAATGCGAACAGGCTTGGGAATTGCGAAAAATGTTTGGGAAATGAGAACCTGGGAATTGCGAAGAAAGTTTGGGAAATGCGAACAAGCTTGGGAATTGCGAAAAATGTTTCGGAAATGCGAACCTGGGAATTGCGAAGAAAGTTTGGGAAATGCGAACAATCCTGGTAATTGCGAAAAATGTTTGGGAAATGCGAAACCTGCAGGCCTGCAATCCTAAGTCCAAATTCACCCGTGCCTCGGGCTCAACCAATATGTCACACAACCGTCAAAACCATACCTAC
>NW_017702729.1:0-1600 GCF_001879085.1 Nicotiana attenuata | reverse complement strand
ATAAGGCTAAGCTCTGCCTTCCATTTGCATGGGACTAAGCCCTGTCCCGAATCCTGCATGAGGCTAAGCCCTGCCTCTATTTGCATAAGGCTAAGCTCTGCCTTCCACTTGCATGGGACTAAGCCCTGTCCCGAATCTTGCATGAGACTAGGATTTGTCTCCATCTGCATGAGGCTAAGCCCTGCCTCCATAACTGCATGAGGCTAAGCCCTGCCTCCATTTTGCATAAGGCTAAGCTCTGCCTTCCACTTGCATGGGACTAAGCCCTGTCCCGAATCTTACATGAGACTAAGCTCTGTCTCCATCTGCATGAGGCTAAGCCCTGCCTCCATATCTGCATGAGGCTAAGCCCTACCTCCATCTTGCATGAGGCTAAGCCCTGCCTCCATATCTGCATAAGGCTAATGTTTGCCTTCCATTTGCATAGGACTAAGCCCTGTCCGAATCTTGCATGAGACTAAGCTTTGTCTCCATCTGCATGAGGCTAAGCCCTGCCTCCATTTTTTGCATAAGGCTAAGCTCTGCCTTTCATCTGCACGGGACTAAGCCCTGTCCCGAATCTTGCATGAGCCTAAGCCCTGCGTCCATTTTTTGCATAAGGATAAGCTTTGCCTTCCATCAGCATGGGACTAAGCCTTGTCCCGAATCTTGCATGAGGCTAAGCTCTGCCTTCCATTTGCATGGGATTAAGCCCTATCCCGAATCTTGCATGAGGCTAAACCCTGCCTCCATTCTACATAAGGCTAAGCTCTGCCTTCCATTTGCATGGGACTAAGCCCTGTCTCGAATCCTGCATGAGGCTAAGCCCTGCCTCCATTCTGCATAAGACTAAGATCTGCCTTCCATTTGCATGGGACTAAGCCCTGTCCAGAATCTTGCATGAGACTAAGCTCTGTCTCCATCTGCATGAGGCTAAGCCCTGCCTCCATTTTTGCATAAGGCTAAGCTCTGCCTTCCATTTGCATGGGATTCCCTGTCCCGAATCTTGCATGAGACTAAGCTCTATCTCCATCTGCAAGAGGCTAAGCCCTGCCTCCACATCTGCAAGAGGCTAAGCCCTGCCTCTATATCTGCATAAGGCTAAGCTCTGCCTTCCATTTGCATGGGACNGCCTTGTCCCAAATCTTGCATGAGACTAAGCTCTATCTCCATCTGCATGAGGCTAAGCCCTGCCTCCACATCTGCATGAGGCTAAGCCCTACCTCCATATATGCATAAGGCTAAGCTCTGCCTTCCATTTGCACGGGACTAAGCTCTGTCTCGAATCTTGCATGAGACTAAGCTCTGTCTCCATCTGCATGAGGCTAAGCCCTGCCTCCAAATCTGCATGAGGCTAAGCCCTGCCTCCATTTTTGCATAAGGCTAAGCACTGCCTTCCATTTGCATGGGGCTAAGCCCTGTGCCAAATCTTGCATGAGGCTAAGCCTGCCTCCATTTTGCATAAGGCTAAGCTTTGCCTTCCATCTGCAGGCTAAGCCCTACCTCCATTTTTTTTGCATAAGGCTAAGCACTGCCTTCCATTTGCATGGGACTAAGCCCTGCCCCGAATCTTGCATGAGGCTAAGCCCTGCCTCCATTTTTGCATAAGGCTAAGCACTGC
>NW_017702728.1:0-1600 GCF_001879085.1 Nicotiana attenuata | reverse complement strand
AAAAAGAGATAGAGAATTCAAAGTTCAAAAATATTTTCCTTGTTAAGAGCTTTTACGATTAGGTTATTTTTTAAGAAAGTAAAAAAAAAAAGATAGTTTATTTATTTTATTCTTGATCTTCTCGAACTACGCAAGATTTGATTCATGTCTCCACATGATACGTAGGCAACCCATATCAGGTTCGATCGAATCATTTTGAAAAAAAAAAGAAAAAAAAAGTGAAAAAAAAGTAAAAAAGAAGAAGAAGAGAAAGTGTTTATTTTAACATGCTTGTTGTTTTGAAATAAAAGCTAATTAAAGGTGGTCGGTTTGTTGGTTTGCAATAGCGAGTCACGCAAACAATCTAAGATCCCTCGGAAGTAAAAGTATTTTCTCAACAAATGGAACAAACACCACTGTTGTTGATCCAAGGTCACGAAAAGGCAAGTAGGCAAGTTGACGGTGAAAAACAAAAAATTGAAGGCAAATGTGGGGTTGACTTTACTAGATTTGAGCAATAGGACATGGCCTGCTCAGGATGATTTGTTTATGGGGAATTTGATCCAGCATTGAAAGCCATAGTAGCCATTGCCGCGGCAGAAGAGAAACCAAAAACGGGCGCCAAACAAGAAACTTTCCCTATCAAACTGGAGTCTCGGTAGCCGGTCTTGCTATCTTTTCTGCCTTTTGAGTTATTTCAGTGTGTCATCCGAATGTTTTCTCTTTACTGTCTTACATTATGATGTAAACCCTTCTATTTTTTTTTATATTCAAATAAATGAAATCAATATTTCATCATCCATGAATGTCTATTTTCTTAATCTTGTCACCTTTCTTATTCTCTTTTCAGTTCTGTAAATGCAGATTTTAATAACATGACATGCTTGCGGACTTCATGCCCAGATCCTAAAACGCTGTCAGATTTCGAAGTAATGAACCAAGAAGTATAATTTGTTGAAGATAAGGCTTGTAAGAAAATAAACAAAGAATTGGAACGAAAATGAGATTCCCTCTCTTTGGATCATTGTTGACGCCGAGATCGATGATGAAGATTGAGTCAAGACCCGATTGAAACATTGTCTTTGATTGATGGAAAGTGATCGCCGGAGGCTACCATGGGCAGTTGTACAACAAAGAATGGTCCATGCTTACAATAAAAAGTACATCCCAAGAAATTTGAAGTGGGGCAACTCGTCCTGAGACATATTCTCCCGCACCATGAACAAGCTAAGGAAAAATTTGCTCCAAATTGCAAAGGTCCATACATTGTAACAAGAGTATTGCATAGGTTCGTTATATTTGGGAGACATCAAAGAAAATTTCCTCGAGACAACGATCAATACACATGCAATCAAAAGTTACTATGTCTCATTACTTGGTTTAACATTCTCTGAATGGGATGACGAAGGCTTTCTTTCTTGCTACCCAAACACCATTAACCCTTTTGCAAACCCTTTGAGCCGGTTCCCTCTCTTTGATTACCCTCTTTGGAATCTGGAAGTTATATTAAAAAATACAAATAAAAGAAGAAAAAAAACAACAAACAAAAGAAACGAAAAAACGAAAGAAAAAAGGAAAAAAAAAAGGTTTCCAAAACGAAAAAACGAAAAAACTAAGTAAA
>NW_017702727.1:0-1601 GCF_001879085.1 Nicotiana attenuata | reverse complement strand
ATCACAATACACCTTTAGTGTTTGATGATATGCTCGAACCAAGCTAGAATCTCAATCTCGTCTCTAATTCTCGGTTCAATTTCTAATTCTTACACAATAGATCGAAGTGCTAAGAGTTCCGAAATTTTTTAAGGATTAAGGGAAGCTATATTGAGGTATGTATGGCTAAACCCCCATTTTATTAGAAATTGAGCTCCGTTGGCGTTTACGCAAATGTGGTAAGACTAGAACTTGTTGATGTACCGATTATTATTTCATATGAATTGGTATGCAATTATATATATATCAACAAGAAGAATGTGCCTTAACGTATGTAATAAACTATCCTTGATATTTAAAGATGTGTGAAGAATACAAATCATGTGTTGACATGCCTGGGCTATAAGCCAAGATAAAACCGAGATTGTCGTGCTAACTATGTGCAATCCTACTTGTGTTTGCCACTTGAATTGCTTCTGTATGTGTCTATGATCACAAATTGCTAGATGGACATTAAAAATGGAAAAGATGTGATAATTGTGGCCCTAAGTGCCAATGAATGGATATGATATATGTGAATAAAGAATAGAATGAGATGAATAATGAGAAAGGAACAACGCCTAGGTAAGGTAGCCTAGCCGATCGGGCCGTGGTCGGACACCATGCCGCATACGTAGTGGTGATGTGCAAAATGTTGAATTTCGAAAAAAGGGAAATGAATTGATGGCTGAGGTACATGACTCGAATGAGGCGACCTAGCCGATCGGGTCGTGATCGGACTCCACTAAAGATAGCGGTGGTGTTGAGAATAGTGATGAGTATATGGAAGAAATGCCCCAGATCGAGTTATGGAAATTATGTGGAAGATTGTATGTTTCATTTATGTGATGATGTGGTGTCCGGTTAAAACCTTTGAATTACTCTTGTGATTTTCTTGTTCTTGTTTGGTAGTTCTTTCTGGTAAAAATGGTGTTTAGCTATACATACTAGTACTATTCCATGGTACTAACGTCCCTTTTGCCGGGGGCGCTATATTTTTAAATGAATGTAGGTGGTTCCATTGCGGATAGTGCCGATCGCGCGTAGCAGGTTACCTTCTCCTCAAAGTCTTGGTGAGCCCCTTCCTCCTTCAAGGGGTTGTATTATATATCTTTTATTGTTGTCGATTTCCATTTTGAGGTATAGCCGAGGCCTTGTTGCCGACATTGTCGTACTCATCTTTTGTATCCTTAGAGGCTCGGTAGACATATTTGTGGGTCATGTATGGGTGTTGTGGGGCTCATGAACTATGTTGTAATTATAAACTCTTGCTTTCTATGAATTGTAACTTTATGGGAATTCTGGAAATTAACTTTAACTATGGTTTATGCTTGTGATATGGAACGAACTATCACTGTAGAATATACTACCTTTCCTTGCCTAAATAAAAAGGGAACATGGTTATCTTATTCATGAAGAGTGGGGTAGGAAGTGTGTGATAAGGCTTGCTCGGTTGGGTTCACTCGATCGAGCGCCGGTCGCGCCTCCCGAGGTTGGGGCATGAAAAACTTGGTATCAGAGCCTAAGGTCTTAAAGTGTCCTAGGATGTCTCGGAGCTGTGCTTAGTAGAGTCCTTCTTATCG
>NW_017702726.1:0-1601 GCF_001879085.1 Nicotiana attenuata | reverse complement strand
TTATTATTGAGTAAATGGCCATTTATGTAATGGCATTTATGTTGTGGGCGTTTTGCATAAACAGCCATTCTGAAGAGACCCAACTTTGGCTATAAATACAACACTATTCTGCTCAGAATTTTAACTACAATTTTCTGAGTTTCCTCTCCTTCTTCTGCATACTTTTAGCATCAAAACAAAGCAAAAAGTAAGTGTGATTTGCTACCGAACTTTGTGTTCGCTGAAACACTGGGGTTTGAAGTACCACTACACCAGTGTGTAATTCGTTCTATCCTGGGAGGAAATAATCCATAACCTTGGGTACTAGGAGGGGATTAAATTCCTTAAGGAAACACTGTGAATTCAGTGGGCTCGAATTGGTTTATGTCATTTCTGTTTATATTCATTACTGTTTATATTCATTTATATTTTCAGAATTTATTTTACAAATACAGTGTAATAACAAGCTTAAGGAATTTAATAATTTATTTTCTGTATTTGTACTTACTGTTTCTGGAAGAGTAAAACCTTTGTGGTTTTGTACTCTATTAAAATCTACGTGATTTTAACGTTTGTGTCATTCTTTTACAGAAATGACTAATGAGAATGAGAACCAAGCGGTTCCAATGGTGACTGCCAATGCGTCAACAAGCCGAACGACACCGGCAGCATTGGCACCGGCGGAGAAACCCGGAAAATTTTCCGGGATTGATTTCAAGCGCTGGCAGCAAAAGATGTTCTTCTATCTGACTACTCTAAGTCTCCAGAAGTTCATCAAGGAAGATGTTCCTGTGCTGTCCGATGAAACTCCAGAAACTGAACGCTTTCTCGTAATTGAGGCATGGAAGCATTCAGATTTTTTGTGCAAGAATTATATTCTAAGCGGGCTGGAGGATGGTTTGTATAACGTCTACAGTGGCGTGGAAACGTCAAAGGAACTTTGGACTGCGCTTGAAAAGAAATACAAAACCGAAGATGCCGGGTTGAAAAAGTTTGTTGCTGCAAAGTTTTTGGACTACAAAATGGCAGATAGCAAGTCTGTTATTACCCAAGTCCAGGAATTGCAAGTGATTATTCACGATCTCCTTGCTGAAGGTCTTGTTATCAATGAAGCATTTCAAGTAGCAGCGATGATTGAGAAGTTGCCTCCTTTGTGGAAGGACTTCAAAAACTACTTGAAACACAAACGCAAGGAGATGTCCCTTGAAGATCTCATTGTTCGGTTGAGAATCGAAGAGGACAACAAAGCTGCGGAAAAGAGAGGCCGTGGAAATTCAACAATAATGGGAGCAAATATTGTTGAAGAGAACAAAAAGAGAAAGAAGGCTTCTGGACCGAAATACAACCCAAGCAAGAAGCGGTTCAGTGGAAACTGCTACAACTGTGGGAAAACTGGACACAAATCTACGGAGTGTCGTGCTCCGAAGAAAGACAAGAAAAGGGGTCAAGCAAACATGGTTGAAAAGCATGATGATGTTGATGATTTATGTGCCATGCTTTCCGAATGCAACTTGGTGGGCAATCCTAAAGAGTGGTGGATTGATTCTGGAGCCACTCGCCATGTTTGTGCTGTTAGAGAAGCTTTTGCTTCTTATGCTCCCGTTGGACCCGATGAGACGATT
>NW_017702725.1:0-1601 GCF_001879085.1 Nicotiana attenuata | reverse complement strand
ATCGAGGAGAAGTAACCTGGGTTATCTAGTCACATGGACAAGTGGAGCAGGTAGATGATTGTTTAGGAAAAACTCTCATAAGAAGTGCGAGCAATATCATTTTATCATAACAAAAGGAACATGTCCTTATCCTTAATGCTATAAGACTTCCTCTTTGATGCCATGAAACATAAATGAATTCTACAATGAGAGTTATTAGATGAGTTAGATAGTAGGGTAGCAAAACTAATGATCACCATTTGGAACCAACGAGCTTAAACCAAGTTGAAGACATTAGAAGTCTGTAGGAAAGGAGAAATTTGCCCAATCTCAGGGCTCTTGTAGAGTACATAAAAGTGAGGTTAATTAAATCATATCATATAGTTGGATAACTAGTCGAGACATTGAGATAATATGGTAGTGAAGATTACGGGTAAACAACACATGATGCAAGACAAATTACAGAAAGTGAGAGAGCCTTATGGAAGTAACCTTTACATTATCTCTGTATGCAGTCACGTGATGTATAGCTCTAGAATTCAAAAATCCAATTGTGTTTAGCAACTCAACATCATAATGGAGCATTACAACACACTTATATACAACAGCTATTACAATCCACATTGGAAGATGCTATAAGACTTGACTGAGAGAAGGTTTTGACATACGAATGTGTTTGATAGCATCCTAGGAATAGTTGTTATCAGTGTTACTAGGTGTATTTCTCCTTGGCTAACCCAAAATCAAAAGGCAAGACTTAGACTGATAAGCAGATCTTTGGACTAGCACAAGTGTAGATAATCCATTATCGGAAAGAGATCATTCAATTTCAGCTATTGCGGCATGCTATCAACCCTTGATGAATCTTGAAGTGATATGAGAACCCAATGAGATAGTATAGAATAATCATGGAGGGTTTGCAGATGTTCATAATGAGTTCTTCATGGATTTCAACTTGAGAACTACCCAGATGCTAATGAAATACAGAAGAATATGAGAAACATGCGGCGTGCTATAATAACCCCCAAAGGTGTGCTTGGTCTTGACGGAGAGCCTAGTAAGGGTCCTTACGAGACAGAAAGTGTTACCATGACTCATGGAAGGATATGTTCTCTCATGGTTATCGAACAAGTGTAGGGAAATTGGCACAATGGATTCACTAACTAAAGAACACAATGAAAACATGTTATGGAGGTGTAAAGAGAAAGTAAACATTTGTTATGAGTTGGACATGCTTCTGCTATATTAACTCCCAACTGCAATATACGACTATGCCACAAGCAATCACAATACTAGGACAAAGTGAGCTACTTACTGCGGGATGTCCCAAGTGGATACGAAAGTTATGGCGACACATGATCTTTCTATGACGTAGATGTGAGGATCTCAATTTTCAGAGAGACTTTATGCCCACGGTGACCATTTCGATTGACGTGCACTCGTGTAAGGTGTTATGGTATGCTCTTATGTTATTAGGCAGTGAGAAGATTTCATGATGATGTTCGCAAGAGAGTAGATTGAGTGTTCAAACCATATAAGCCATATACACAACTGAGTAAAAGAGTGACTCGAGAAGGATTGCAACGCTGGGATGCTTTGCATGGAACTTGACACCACATAGG
>NW_017702724.1:0-1601 GCF_001879085.1 Nicotiana attenuata | reverse complement strand
GGAGTGAGTTTGAAATGAGCATGATGGGTGAACTTAACTTCTTCTTAGGCTTACAGATCAAACAAAGTCCAAATGGAACCATGATCCATCAGTAGAAGTATGCAAAGGAGCTAATCAATGGTTTAAAATGGAAGAATCTAAAGAAAAAGACACACCCATTGCAACTGCCACTAAATTAGATGTTGATGAACCTGGTTCATCAGTTGATCAAAAGTTGTATAGGGGTATGATTGGTTCACTCTTGTATCTTACTGCTAGCAGACCTGACATTGTTTTTAGTGTAGGACTTTGTGCTCGCTTTCTGGCTAATCCTAAAGAGTCTCAATTGACTGCTGTCAAGAGGATACTAAGATATTTGAAAGGCACCACTGATTTGTGTCTTTGGTATCCCAAAGGTAGCAATTTCAATCTAGTAGGATATGCTGATGCTGATTATGCATGTTTTCTAGTGGACAGGAAGAGCACCTCAGGTATGGCACACTTCCTTGGTTCATGTCTTGTGTCATGGGCTACTAAAAAGCAAAATTCAGTGGCCTTGTCTACTGCTGAGGCTGAATATGTTGCAGCTGCTTCTTGTTGTGCTCAATTGCTATGGATCAAACAGCAGCTGGTAGATTTTGGTATTGAAGTAGGTTGTATTCCTATATTCTGTGATAACACTAGTGCTATAAGTATGACAAAGAACCCTATTCATCATAAGAGGACAAAGCACATAGATGTTAGGCATCACTTCTTAAGGGATAACTATGAGAAAGGACAGATCTCCATAGAATTCTGTGCTACTGATAAGCAAATTGCTGACATCTTCACTAAAGCACTGAGTAGAGAAAACTTTGAGAGGAACAGGTTGGAATTAGGGATGATTAAGATCACCTAATAGGTCCATTTCAAAATGCACAATGAAAAAAATTGAAAAATGAAAAAAAAATTTGGCTAGGAATTCTGAACTTGTGTAAATATCTAGATTAATTTTTACGCAGCTTCATACTTTAATTAGTATACTCCTATGACATGTGTTTATATGATTCACTGATCTCTTAACCAAATTTTCTCTATTATGGCATTTAAAGCATGTTCAAGAGAATTCTAAATGAAGAACATGGTTCATCAGTATGAGTTCATATGAGAGCTCAGGTATGTTTTCAATACTTTACACAATTAGAAAGATTAACAATTCAATCATGAGCAGAAGTCCTATACTTGCCAAATTCCTAGAAAATTCTATCCGTTGAAGCATTGAACCAGTTCCGTCCATTTAGAACTCTAAAACCGTGATTTTTGCCTAATATCTAGGGAAGCCAAATACTCATTAAAAGTCTAGAATTACAGTTTGATTAGACTTCTATTTGACCTATGAAAAGCTGTCGTTACTGAATTAATGTCTAATTCACTTTAAATATACACCACATCTTTAATCTTCTTCATTATTCCTAAACCGTCAAAAATCTGTTCTTCAACTCCAATTGCTCTCTTCTCCAAAATTCCCAAATCAACTCAAGAAACGAACAAAAATGTCTAACCCACAAGATCATCCTGATTCTCCTCCACCACCATCTCCTTCAAATTCATCCTCATCTACTCCTCCTAGTGAATCCCCAAAA
>NW_017702723.1:0-1602 GCF_001879085.1 Nicotiana attenuata | reverse complement strand
AATGCAATGTCCTCCTTTCTTCTTTCCTGATCGCCTTTATTTTGTTTTCTTTTCTCTCTTGTACAGTCCCTTTTATGCTGGTTTCAATGATGTGTCATGCATGAGGAATCTCCGGCCTAGTCTTGATAATCAATGTGAAATAGTAATACAGGAAATTGAGTGTGATGGCGAGAGGGAATACGATGACGAGGAGGCTTTGGAAGAAATCAGTAAAGAGTTAAATCAATTTGAGGAAAAACCCAAGCCTAACTTGAGTGACACAGAGGCAATCAATCTAGGGGACCGGGAGAATGTTCGGGAAACAAAAATAAGTGTTCATTTGGAAGCCCCGCTCAGGGAGGAGATAATTAAATTGTTGCTTGAATACAAAGACGTTTTCGCATGGTCGTATGATGACATGCCAGGTTTAAGTACCGATTTGGTGGTCCACAAATTGCCCGTTCATTCGGAATGCTCGCCTGTCAAGCAGAAGTTGAGGAAATTTAAAACAGATATCAGTGTGAAAATCAAAGAAGAGGTTACCAAGCAGCTTGAGGCGAAGGTCATACGAGTTACTCGATATCCTACCTAGTTAGCTAATGTGGTGCCTGTACCAAAGAAGGATGGGAAGACCAGAGTGTGTGTTGATTACCGTGATCTCAATAAGGCGAGCCCGAAGGACAACTTCCCACTTCCAAACATCCATATATTGATTGACAATTGTGCCAAACATGAGATTGCTTCCTTTGTGGATTGTTACGCGGGCTATCACCAGATTTTGATGGATGAGGAGGATGCGGAAAAGACAGCATTCATCACGCCTTGGGGAACGTATTGTTACAGGGTCATGCCATTCGGGTTGAAGAATGCAGGGGCAACGTATATGAGGGCAATGACTACCATGTTCCATGACATGATACATCAGGAAATCGAGGTCTATGTGGACGACGTGATCATAAAGTCGAGGAAACAATATGACCATGTTATGGATTTGAGGAAGTTCTTCCAGAGACTCCGCAGGTACAACCTCAAGCTTAATCCAGCAAAATGTGCATTTGGAGTTCCATCAGGGAAGTTATTGGGATTCGTGGTAAGTCGGCGCGGTATCGAATTAGACCCGTCTAAGATCAAAGCCATCCAAGGGCTACCGCCGCCTAGGAGCAAGAAAGATGTGATGAGTTTGCTTGGCAGGTTGAATTACATCAGCATGTTCATTGCCCAGCTTACAACTACTTGTGAACCCATTTTCAAGTTGTTAAAGAAAGATGCTGCGGTCAGATGGACGGACGAATGTCAAGCAGCATTTGATAAGATCAAGAAGTATTTGGCTAGTCCACCAGTGTTGGTCCCGCCAGAGCCAGGAAGGCCCTTGATCCTTTACCTGATTGTGTTAGACAATTCGTTTGGTTGTGTGCTGGGGCAGCATGACATCACAGGAAGGAAAGAGCAGGCGATTTACTACCTCAGCAAGAAGTTCACATCATATGAGGTAAAATACACTCAACTCGAGAGGACGTGTTGTGCTTTAACCTGGGTAGCGCAAAAGTTGAAACATTACTTGTCAGCATATACTACCTATCTCATCTCTCGGTTGGACCCATTGAAGTATATTTTTCAAAAGCC
>NW_017702722.1:0-1602 GCF_001879085.1 Nicotiana attenuata | reverse complement strand
TTATAATACTATTTTTTCTTATCAATAAAGCTATTTTTTTTAAAAGTTAAATTCATGTGTTGGTGGTGTAAAAATATCAAGCCATATACAGGGTAATAATTGTAGTTAAATATCTCAATAAATATAAATTATGATAACCTAATAAAAATGATAACTAACTTGATATTATAAATTAATATTTATTTATAGAGTAAAGAAAATTTACACTACTCGATGTATGCAACGTAAATCGCATTTTGTTTGCGTACAAAACTAAAATACTTACGAACATATTGCGTATAAAATGTGGCAATCCCCGGTGTCGCCAAAGCTATAGAAAGCAAAGTAGTCACAACACCAAAAATAATTTTAGGAATTGCCATTTCTTTTATAAAACTAATGAGCCAAAATGTCAAAACACTTCAAACTCAACAGCAACCATGGATTTTATCACAACCTCAGCAAAGGCGTCTTTAAGCCTTAAAGATTGAGCACTGTTTGGGCTCCAACAAGGCAACAAATAATAGTGGCTCTTTTTTTTTCACGTTTAGCCCTTGGTAATACTAAAGGTTACGGGTGCATATACTTATGAGGAACATGGAATGTCCAGGTATGTTAAGGCTATCCCTTGTTTATTTTGGCATGATCCATACGATACAGACGAAAGGTGTAAATGCACAAATTCCATATATGACTCTATTCATAGAAGTATTAGAAGTGCCTATGTTCTTGAATTTCCATATGTATTATTATTCCATCGTATGTTCATGGGTCTCAGAAAGTAAAATAATGTTATGATATTAATCAAATGTATAAAGGTCTTATGACGTATTGAGAGATTTTGTTATTATATTTCATATGCATTTCATGCATTTATACATGTACATTGACCCATGACTCAGACGGCGTTACATACGCGTATATATGTATGTATATATATGTATATGGGATATGGAAAAAGGTTACGACATTATATACGCATATACGGGTATGTATTCAAATGGCGTTATATACGCATATATATGTATGTATTCAAACGGCGTTATATACGCGTATATATGTATGTGTATATATGTATATGGGATATGAGAAAGGTTATGGCGTTATATACGCACCACCACCTGATCAGCTGGTATACGATGATGATTTTGCCCACAGTGGCCTATATGATATGATGGGAGGCCCTCAGAGGCTGATGATATTATGAAACATTTACCTAGCACGCCACGACATTCATACGCATATGCATGACGCTAAAGGTAATTTATGATTTACAAAGTTAATCAGACTTACAGGTTGAGTCATGTACTCTATATGTCTTCCATGTCTCTTATGTATTTATTTATGTACCTTACATACTCAATACATAATTCGTACTGACGTCCCTTTTGCCTGGGAACGCTGCGTTTCATGCCCGCAGGTCCAGATAGACAGGTCGAGAGCCCTCTAAGTAGGCTATCAGCTCAGCGGAAGATGTTGGTGCTCTCCATTTGCTTCGGAGTTGCATATTTGGTTAGTATGATTTAGACGTCTATTGTTTGGTATGGCGGGACTCTGTCCCGACCTTTGTGATATTTATGTAGTCTTACAGGCTTGTAGACATATGTCTTGTACGTGAAAGAT
>NW_017702721.1:0-1602 GCF_001879085.1 Nicotiana attenuata | reverse complement strand
TGGCCTGTCCAGGTGTATTTGGGCATGTTGTAGGCTCCATATAGTATACGCACTTTAGTAACTTATTACATCGAATTCTGGTCTATAATAATTATTTTATAATGACAATTCGTGGGGTGTTAGTGGAAATTGGGAGGGGTTTAGTATTTCACTAATTTTTAATATAAAAATTGGGTAGAAATCCCGCATATAGGTCCAACAATGTGTTATTATGTGCAATTTGTTAGAAATCCTGCCTATAGGTCCAACAGTGTGCTATTGCATGTTCAGTTAACGTATGTTAGAAATCATGCCTATAGGTATTTTATTATGTTCAGCCATTTTATGTTAGCAATCCTGCCTATAGGTTCAATACTTGGTTCAATTGTGTTAGAAAAAAGATAAATTTTGGAGAAAAGAGAGGCATAGAAAGTTTTAATAAGATTTAGCCGGTGAATGCCAATGAGGCAAAGAAGATTTCAAAGACAAAATAACATCGTTTATAACGTAGGACAATGGGTGAGAGAGAGAGAGAACATGACAGGATTTGTATATTGTTTGTTTTTTTATTTTTCTTTCTTTCTCTTTATTGGAACAAGTTACAGCTTGTTTTTCGTTTATTCTCTTCGGTGTCAAATATTAGTGTTTGACAAATTAATTTGGTTTCTAAATAATTGACATTTAAAAAAAATAATAATAAGTAGTTATTTTATCTTCTTTTTTTTTCAAATGAAATATTTAAGACAAACAAAGGATACTAGAGACAAGTATATGATTAAGGTTTTAAATTATCTTTTTTAAGAAGTGCGCAAAATGTTAATGGAGGTCAGCTATGGAGATGTATTGAAGAGGAGATGAGCGAGTGAGACAAGGAGGAGAAACTGTATTCTCATTGAGTCAAAGCTGAGCTACAGAAGAATCTAGAAATGAAAACTAATACATCCTATTTATACACATAACTAACTTGTTAACTTAATCTCACACTAATACCAGCTCATTAACAGCTGGCACACAACTGCATAACTACTACTAACTACCAGCCTCAACACTCCCCCTCAAGCTGAGGGATGAATATGTTCTTCATTCCCAGCCTTTGTTTTAAAAGGCAGAACTGGGACTCGCTCGGGGCTCGCCCTGGGGCGGAGCACTCGTAAAACGCCCCTGGGCTTATGTGCGGGGCTTAGTTCCGTGAGACTTACGCCTTGGCCACGGGGCTTATGCCCCGGACACGCCCAACCCCAGCGTACTGGGCTCGCCTAATAGAACTTTATGCAATTGTATGTAACTAACCTTGTAAATCCTCAAGTTTTCTTAATAAATCGTTGACTATTCAAAATTACTTTTTTCTTAATCATAAATCATTAAGTTGAGAGTATTTTATGTCATAATTAAAATAAAAATTATTGCACGTTATCCACTAAGATTGCTATGATAGTTAATTTTAAATAATCTTTCAATTAAAAAGTATTTATTTATTAATGTTTGTTTGTCTTTACTATATAATAGTCCGTATTTTTTTTTATAATTATTTTTCTAAATATTATTTTTTTCACGTTTACGAGATACAATACTTAGTAATTTAATAGCTCAGTATTAGCTAGTAACTATTTACAAATATTAGTT
>NW_017702719.1:0-1602 GCF_001879085.1 Nicotiana attenuata | reverse complement strand
CAAATCTCAGTTGAGTGTTCTTTAACAACTAGCTTGCAAGTAACTAAATAGCTGTAAACTAAACTAATAAGGTTGTAAACAATTATGAGGAAAAGCTAAGGCAATGATTTCCCTTATTGATGGAATCCCTTTTGTTTATGCTCATACAAATTTACCAACACATCTCTATCAATTATGAACGCTAATCTTACTGTAAATCTCTCCCGAGTAATCACAGTAATTTACTATTGCACTCTCCCGAGATACACTAGCTTACTTTATTTAGCACGATTCACTTTAGATTACACCCAAGGCTTCGTTATCCCTAATCCCGCCTTTAAACCCGCAATTATAGATTCCTCTAATAATCTAGGAGTGGTGTTGTTCAACAATACCCTAAATATGCACTCTTTTCCAAGATATGCACACTAAATAGCCATAGCTAATTGAGGATCCTGTCAATTAACTACAACAGACACGAAGTTGAACAAATAGAGATTAAACTAGCAATTTGTATTCACATAAACAAGAAGTTCATCACCCAATAGGTTCCATCAAAACCTTAGACAAGGAATTTAGCTACTCATGGCTATGGGAAAATAAACTAAGATTGAATTCATCATAAAAATCAAAAGAAAAGAAGAAAGATGTTTAGAGTATTCTCTCACAATGGTTTTCCTTGCTAAGAAACCTAAAAAATCAATACATGCCTCTCTTGGGCGAAGTCTAATGTTTTAAATAGGGTTTAGGTCTAAAAATCCCGTATTTGACACTTTGACCCCTGAACTTTCTGCGCCTGCCGCGGTTCTGCCGCGGTAGAACCGCGACCAATCACCCTCGCGGAATCACTGAAGTTCTGCAGCTGCTTTCCACCGCGGTTCTGCCGCGGTCGCGGTAGAACCGCGGCCAAACTAGTTCTCTGAATTCTAAGGGCTGGCAGGGCGTGGCTTCATTGGGAATTTACACATTTGGCCTCTTTTCTCCAATTTTTGACTCCAAAACTGCTCCTTAGCCTTCCTTGTACATATATCACCTGCAAATCATGAAAAGCACTAATAAGAGCATTTTGTTATCACTTTTAGCATTAAAACTACACAAGAAGGTGATTATTTAAGGTGTGATTATAGTCAAATTCACCTATTATCAACACCCCACACTTAAACCTTTGCTCGTCCTCGAGCAAACTAAACCACACTTCTAGGCCTAACTGCTCAATGCATTGCCCCAATTTATGTCACACCTGCTATTATTAATGATCGACCTAAGCAGTGCACAATCATATCTCAAATGCAGACTCTCATGCCAAGACACACTTGTGCTCACTCTAATTACTCTACAGAAGTGAAGACTCACTTTTTCTTCCTGAGTCACATGCCCTCACATAAACAAAATTTGAGAGAAGTTCCACACACACATAAAATTCAACAACAAGGAACCATATATAGAAAGAATTTACTCACTCTCAGCAAAGAGCATTCACATGACACACAGACACACCATAAGCTTGTCCCTAGTGTAACACTCCACTAATCGAGCCATTCAGTCAAAGATCAAGAGGTCTTTATAGGTTGTAATGTAGGCTAAGGGACGGGTAGGATATATTTGGATATAGTGACTAACCTC
>NW_017702718.1:0-1602 GCF_001879085.1 Nicotiana attenuata | reverse complement strand
CCGAAATCGGGTCTGCGTTCGCATAATGGACCGCAAAACAGGAATGTGGGTCACAAAATGCATCGCGGAATTGGTGCCCAAAATTGGGCTACATTGGTCCATTTTTCGACCAGATTTGCAGTCGCAGATCAATTATGCGGACTGCATAATGGCTTTGCGATCACAGAGTTGCCACATGATCACATAAGACGCTAGCCACTTTAGGCACGAATTTTAATACTACTTTCCTAAACTCGGGTGTGCATTTCATGCAACCCAAATCCAAGTCCCAAAACGTTGAATAAGAGGTGTCATTTTTTCCGGGTGCATTTCATGTGACGTGATCCAAAAGCACGCTCTTAAACGGCGTTCACTTTCGTAAAAAATAATTAAAGCGGTAAATAATCTCAAAAATTGCATTATAGGTGGGAATGTGTATAAAACCAGATGTTTAGCCATTTATAATAATTTAAGCGACCGTGCTAGAACCACGGGATCCGGGGGTGCCTAACACCTTCCCTCGGGTCAACAGAATTCCTTATTCACAATTTCTGGTTCGCAGACTCCAATTGGGAAGTCGAATTTTTCCTCGATTTGGGATATAAATTAAAATCGGTGACTTGGGACACCAAAAGCCAATCCTATCCCAAGTGGCGACTCTAAAGAAATAAATAAATAATCCCATTTCGAATAATGTCACTTTAAATGGAAAAACTCCCTTATACATTCTCCTTCGGGGAGGATGTGAAAAAAGGAGGTGTGACAGCTCTGGCGACTCTGCTGGGGATACGAACCCAGAATTTCGATTTAGGGTTCAAGAATTCGAGCTTAGTACAATTGTTATATTTGGCTTTATCTGATTTTTCTACATGTTCCATGCTATATGTGCTAAATGTTTTACCGCTTTGATATTTGTTGAAATTGTATATATAAACTGTCGCGAATCCCTTCCTCTTTCTGAGTCATCTACATCATGGAGAAGGGTGCACTTCGTGTAGCTTCTCTTCTGTTTAGAGTCTTTTCCCATTTAGAACGAGGTTGGATAAGTTGCAAAGCCGGCGGAGCTTCTGTATCCCCGGTACGCTGCCTCCCCCTCGGCTCGAGTTGTCCGCTCGGGTAAGCAGGTCTAGACCAATAAACCTAGGGTTAAACCTAGAAGAACAAAACCTCATGCCGGATCCCTAGTAGGACGCTTGTTTGCATCATGTGCATTTGATTTAGGGGACTCAACACAGGGGTTGGGTCCGTCTAGGACAGATGACCCGAAATGAATTGACCATCCTGATGCATCTTACGTGCTACTTGCGCATTTATGGCTTTGCATGTTGACTGGCTTGACTAAATAAGTGAAAATTGAGGAAATAAGCAGTGTTAGGACTAAGTGAGGGTGACCATTTGTTGTGAAAAACCAAATGCCCAAATAATACCGAAATGCTGCCGGATTTTTGAAAAAAATAGAAAAGAAAAATATTTGAAAACATAGAAAAGAAAATTGTTGTTCAAAATAGCTTTGATTTTGGCAAATCTGCCCGAACTACGCTGGTTTGATTCTCACCGGATGTGAGATACGTAGGCAACCCTTATCGGGTCCAACCCTTCCTTTTTCCTAAAAAATAACAAAAA
>NW_017702717.1:0-1603 GCF_001879085.1 Nicotiana attenuata | reverse complement strand
CCCCCCCCCCCGCCCCACACCCCCCTCCCGTTTGGGGCACACCCCCTCCTTCTTCTTCTTTGGGATCCTCACCGGGTGTTGAAGCTGTGGGTGAGGTAGAAGAAGCACTATCATTGCTGTCAGCTGAGCCCTCAGACGACTCAGAAGAAATCTGGATTGAAGCTTGAGCGGTAGGAGAGCCCGGAAGGGGTAGGTTCATCTCTCAATCTCATCCTCTCCGTGAAATCAGGAATGTACTCCGGCACTGAATCAGACTCAGATGCCTCCCGGGAGGGCAAATACTCACTTCCCTCTGAATGGGAAGTAGCTCTATCTGCAGCCTTTATTTGCTTTCTGGTTTCCCCAATTGCTTTCCGGACATGGGGGGTCAATTTGATAGTACCCCGTCCCCTACCTCGGGAGGACTCTCCTTTTCCTTTTTGTTTATCTCCACCGCCTCGTGATTTAACCATTGTCTGCAAGAAGAATTCATTCATTGCATGTTAGTATCACAATATCAGGAGAAACAGTGAAGAATATCATTGAAGCGAGCTTACTGCGGGCCGTATAAAAAGTAGTGCGGCCGCAAAGGAACAATCGCAGACCGCACAAAATGGCACCGCGGCCGCGGTGAGGTGGGGTTCAGAATACCCACTCTCTGAATCAGGGTACTGCGGACCGCAAGAAATGGTCTGCGGACGCGGTAAGGCATTGCGGACCGCGGAAAATCCACCGTGGCCGCGGTAAGCATCACTCAGCAATACCAGCCTAGGGTTCAATATTTTTCTCATTTTTAGCTTAAATTCACATATTATCAATCCCCTAGGTAGTTAATCATTATTTTAAACTAATTAACCCTAATCTAAACAGTATTATGTAACCCTACACTACAAATTGAAAGAAAAAGGAAGAAAAAGAAGAAAATACTAACAAATTAAAAAAAAAATAAAGACTAGGGAAGGATTTGAAGTACAGAGATGGGATGCACACAGATCATTGAGAGACAATGTTTGAACTTGTGCTTAGGGCTAGGATGAACAGTGATTTTTACTATTTAGAGAGCAAAAGAGCGAAAAGGGTAAATGAGGGCCTGAGGTCCTATTTATAAAAAAAGGACCTGGGACCCACGACACCTACCCACCGCGGTCGCATAAAATGCACCGCGGACCGCGGTGCTTAACCACAAGAAGCACTGGGGAAGGAGTCACTGCGGATCGCAGAAAATGCTCTGCGGTCGCGGTAGGGCACCACGGACCGCACAAAATGCAATGCGGCCGCGGTGACAACTTCAGAGAACCCCCATTTTTAACTTCTCAACACTGCGGATCGCAATGAAATTTTTTCCCCTACACTAAGGCCATTACGGCCACAGAAAATGCAATGCTACCGCAGTGACAACTTCAAAGAATGCAACATTTTTCCAAGTTGGTCCTACACTGCATCAAAACAACCCTACACACATCTCACAACCAGTTATTCCAAAAGTAACTCCTACACTAAAATAAAATCAAAGAAAACCAAAAGAAAGACACATGGGTAGCTCCCAAGAAGCGACCTGATTAACGTCGCGGCACGATGCAGGTTACCATCAAATCACTTTAGACGGATCATTGCCACACGTGTG
>NW_017702716.1:0-1603 GCF_001879085.1 Nicotiana attenuata | reverse complement strand
GCTGCTCCTTCAACTCCGCCACTGCCATACGATACGGTGGAATAGAAATGGGCTGAGTGCCCGGCACCAAATCAATACCAAAGTCAATATCCCTGTCCGGTGGCATGCCCGGCAGGTCTGCAGGAAACACATCTGGAAAATCCCTCACTACCGGGACTGAATCAAGGGTAGGAGTCTCTGCACTGACATCCATCACGAAGGACAAATAAGAAAGACAACCCTTCCCAACCATCCGATGGGCCTTCGAAAATGAGATCACCTTACTGGGAACATAATCCGTCGAACCTCGCCACTCAATCTCTGGCACACCCGGCATAGCCAACGTCATTGTCTTAGCATGACAGTCCAAAATAGCATGACACGGAGATAACCAATCCATGCCCAATATCACATAAAAATCCATCATACAAAACAACAAAAGGTCTACTCGGGTCTCCAAACCCCCAATAGTCACCACACACGACCGATACACGCGGTCCAGAACAATTGTATCGCCCACCTAAGTAGATACACGAACAGATGAAACAAGAGACTCACGGGGCGTATCCAAATAACGAGCAAAATATGATGACACATATGAAAAAGTGGAACCAGGGTCAAATAACACAGAGGAATATCGGTGGCAGACTGAGACAATACATGTAATCACAGCATCTAAAGCAATAGCATCTGGTTTGGCTGGGAGTGCATAGAAACGGGCCTGACCACCACCCGATAATCCTACCCCTCTAGGGCGACACCTAGCTGACTGACCGCTACCCCGAGCTGACTGGGCGGGTGGGGAAGTAACTGGTGCTAAAGCTGAAGGCTGACTCCTCTGCTGGTACGAACCTCCCGTTACACGGGGACAAAACCTCTTGATACGACCCAAATCTCCACACTCGAAGCAACCTCTACCGGCCAGTGGCAATGGGGACTGAAGGGAGCCCCGAGCATCGGGATACCCACTAGAAGAACCAGGCATAGATGAACCCTGAACCGATGGTGCATGAGTCGAACTATGAGCTGGAAGGGCACTGAGAGATGAGTGACCCTGATGTGAACTATGAGAACCATGGCCAGATGACCCACCACGGTGACCAGAACGAGCTGACTGAGCATGTCAGAATGGACAGCCTCTGCCGTGCTGAAACTGACCTCCGGAAGGAACACCACAATCCCCGAGGCCTCTTGGCCTCCCTCTCAACTCGCTCCTGGCGACGAACTGACTCTATCTCTCTGGCAATGTCGATCACCTCCTCAAAAGAAGCGCCAGATACCCTCTCTCTGGTCAAAACAATCCGTAGCTAATAAGTGAGGCCATCAACGAACCTCCGGATCCTCTCCCTATCTGTGGGAACTAGCCAGATAGCATGACGGGCTAACTCGGAGAACCTCATCTCATACTGTGTCACGGTCATGTCCTTCTAACGCAACTGCTCGAATTGCCTGCATAGCTCCTCTCTGCGGGAATGTGGTACATACTTCTCCAGGAAGAGAATGGAGAACTGATGCCAGATAAGCCTCCCACCAAGTGAAGGCAGCTCCAAAAAATGGAAAAGTAGTAAATGAGACCCCACTGGTCTCCAGAATACCCGCTGTATGAAGAATCCTCTGACACTTG
>NW_017702715.1:0-1604 GCF_001879085.1 Nicotiana attenuata | reverse complement strand
CTGCCAAGGTCAGGCGGCCTTGGAAGAAGAACAAATGAATAGGTTCTTCGTCCGGGCTCAGGATCCCCAATATTATAAAAGGTTGATGCTGATCGAGGGTCAAAAGTTCTCTGATATCATCAAACTCGGAGAAAGGATTGAAGAGGGCATCCAGAATGGTATGGTAACAAATCTTGAAGCATTGCAAGCCACTAATAAAGCTTTACAAACTGGTGGCGCTTCCAAGAAGAAAGATTTAAGTGCCGTGATGATCGCACAGGGAGCCAAGTCACCACCAAAATACCACACCTACCCATCACCTCCACTTACATATCAGCCTATCCCAAATTACCAAGCACCCGCACCTTCCTATCCACCTCCCGTTTACCAGTCCTCTCCACCTCTCACATATAAACCCACTTCACCCACATACTCTCAACCAGCACCTGTTTACCAAGCTTATGACACTTCAACCCTCTCACTACCAGTCACCACCCACCCGCCAAAATTTTCCAAGGCCCAGACCAAATTTCGACCGAAAACCTCCCAGACAATACACAGCCATCACAGAACCAATTGACCAGCTATATGAAAGACTTAAAGCCGCCAGTTACGTCACTCCCATCCCAGCCAAAGCTCCAGAAAATCCCTCCTAGTGGGTCAACCCCAACAAGACCTGTGCGTATCACTCCAGCATGAAAGGACACACCCTTGACGAGTGCCGTTCATTGAAAGATAAGATTCAGAACCTGATCGACAACAAGGTCATCGTAGCAAAGGAGCCTGCTCCTTATGTCCGCAACAACCCTCTGCCTGACCACAAAGGTGGAGACGTTCATATGATTGAGGTCGAGGATGATTGGGACCCTAAAGGGTCGATAGGTTTGATTGCTGAAGGGGATGAACCAAAGAAGCCGGCAGTTACCCTCAACCCAATTATTGTACAGAATCAGCCCTCCAAGGACGACGAAGTAAATATGTCTGTACCACTTGAATTTGAAGTGCCTCCTTCTGCAAAGGCGTCTGGGCCGATCGAGGTTGAATTTGGGGTTCCGAAGACACCTACACCCTTTCAAGTTGCTATGTTAACACCAAGGGTGCCTATTCCGGTAGTAATGACTGACGTAACACCGTTCCACTCAAACGCCATACCCTGGGATTACACTGCCGAAGCTAGGAGGAAAGGAAAGACAAAGACAGGAGAAGCGATTGTCGCACAAGGAATGACTAGAATAGGGAGGGTCTACACCCCAGAACGCCTAGCCGAATCCAGTAAGCAAGCTCCGGGACGTCCCATTGAGACTGGGCCCGACGACCTTTGGAGGAAAATACAGGCTAAGGAATATTCGGTCGCTGAACAGCTGAACAAAACGCCGGCACAGATATCTATCCTGGCCTTGCTGCAAAGTTCAGACGCTCACAAGAATGCCCTAATGAAGATACTGACCGAAGCCTATGTGCCCAGCAATATAACCGGGGGTGAGATGGCGAATATGGTGGGGAAAGTGTTGGAAAGCCATAAAATAACCTTCCATGAAGACGAGTTGCCACCAGAAGGTTTGAGCCACAACAAGGCACTGCACATCACCGTGCAATGCGAAGATTACTTCATCACCAGAGTCGTA
>NW_017702714.1:0-1604 GCF_001879085.1 Nicotiana attenuata | reverse complement strand
CAGACTCTGCTATGCCTGTATCTGCACACATGGTGCAGGGAGTAATGTGAGTACTCCGACCCAGTGAGTAATAATAATAAATAATAACCGAAGGCATGAAAACACATAAGTGCACAAGGCAATTCTATATCAGGCACTAAATCATTTAAAGCAGTAAAACAGTAAAAGTCAAATGAAATCTCCTTTTAAAAACAGGTAAATCAGATAAGACAACAAGTAAATAGTGAGTAGAAATCTGCCCCTCGGGCCAAGTATCAATCGCTCAGAACAGTAACAGCCCCTAGGGCTCAGTATCAGTCACTCAGCATAACATCAGCCCCTCGGGCTCACTCTCAGATCATATGGGTACCCGCGCTCACTGTGGGTGTGCAAACTCCGGAGGGGCCCCATACGGCCCAAGCGCTATATCAACATAAGGCCTGAAAGCCTTCTCACATCACACATAAGTCCTGAAAGCCTCCTCGCATCACACTCGAGGCCTGAAAGCCTCCTCACATCTCACTCGAGGCCTGAAAGCCTCCTCACATCACACTCGAGGCCTAAAAGCCTCCTCACATCACACTCGAGGCCTGAAAGCCTCCTCACATCACACTCGAGGCCTGAAAGCCTCCTCACATATGGCCCTCGGCCTCACTCAGTCCAGAAAACATCATAAGCCCCTCAGGCATCAATAAAATGGTAGTGCTCAGCCCAAACGACAGTGGAAATATCATTTAAGTCTCAAAGTTTAATTAAAGCAGCTGAGTTTGTAAAACAGTATAATCAACAGGACTGAGTTCAAGTAGTATATCAAAATAGTGAGGAAACAGTGATAAAGATCCACGAAGGATTCAAGTAGTCGGCATGAAGCCCAAAATATGGCAATAGGCCCAAATGATGTTGGTAACAAATACATTTCAGCCAAATACGTGGTAAAAATATTAATCGGGACGGACCAAGTCACAATCCCCAGTAGTAAACAACCCTGCGCTCGCCATTGAGCGCGTGTTTCACCTCAATACAGCACTACGTTGTGCAAATCCGGGGTTTCAAACCCCCAGGATATCATTTACTATCATTACTCACCTCGAGCCGGCCAAAATCCTAGTTCCCTATGCCCTTGCCTCTCAAATCGGCCTCCTCGCGCGTCGAATATGGTCAAAACCACAACGAATACATCACAATAGGCTAAGGGAACAAAACCCAAACGAAAAGACTCAAAAAATATCGAAATTCACGAAATTTGCAAAACCCGAGCCCCAGGCCCACTTCTCAAAAATTAGAAAATTTAACATCATCGGATTCCTTATCTCGCGACGAGTTTATACATATCAAGAACTCCCAAATCCGAGCTCAAATGACCCATCAAAACCCAATTTGAAATACCAAAACTCAAGCCCTAGTTCTTCCTCCTTTTGATAAATTTTCATGAATTTCTAGGTTGATTCTACCATTAAATCATGTATTTAGGTCATAGAACTCACCTCCAATCACACCCAGTCGAAATCACCTTCAATTTCCCTCCAAAAGCTCTTAAGGTGTATCAAAAATGGTGGAAATAAACCTTAGCTCGCGGAACAAAATGAGCTTTTAAAACCCTTCTCTGATTAGTCATTTTCGCATCT
>NW_017702713.1:0-1604 GCF_001879085.1 Nicotiana attenuata | reverse complement strand
AAATTAGCCAATCAAATACGGAGCCGTGTCGACTCATCCTCCACTGCGACTCCCAACTCGTCGTAAATCAAGTCACCGGGACTTACCAATACAAGAGCAAAGGCTAACAAAAATATCAGTCAGAAATCCATAAGCTGATGCTTGAGTTCGACGAATGTCGCTTCGAGCAAATTGCCAGAGCACAAAACGTCGAGGCAGACAGCCTAGCCAAACTGGCCGCAGCCATACAAAAATATCAACAAAGAAAATTAAATTTTAAGATAGTAAACAGAAAAACATCTCAGTACCTCACCCCTGCACTTTGGTACCTTTTCTCCATTTTTAAAAACTAATAAAAGGTTAAAGAAAAATCCTTTTCTCTTCTATTAAAATGGTCGACCTTTTTAATGGTTAGCAGAACATTTCTTAAAAAGGATCCCCTTATACTCTCTTGTCCACCAAAGAAAACTAACTCCATCAAAATACAAGTTTTATCTTACCACTCTTCAACGTTTACTTTTCCTATTTTTTTTTTTGGTACGAAAGATAAATATTATTAATTAAACATATGCGTACAGAGACATTGATGTTCAAGTTGCACCATATTACAAACTAAGCTATTACTAGTAGTAGGTACATTGTTTGTGGTATTCCTAATGGAACTATCATCACAACAACATAGTAGTAGTAAAGACTTTCTTCTCTAGGCGCACGTTAGAGTGCATGAACTAACGTACGCCAATCGCCATGGGAAGGGGAAGGCCGAAGAAAATCGTTACTACACACATTTCAGTGGAAGCTTCAGCGCTCAGACTCCAGTTCAAAAATCCAATCAAGATCAGAAAAGTGTTCAGGAAGAAACTCCGATGGAACAGTGGCCGATATTGACGAATATGAAGGAGAAGGGACAAACTTCAGGGATGAGAACGGAACAAGCTAGTATAACTCAATTAGAAGCAGTGATAGCACATGCAGATACTAATTCAAGTGGAAAAAGGATAATTGAACAGAATAATCGAGCAATTACCAAGGAAGCAGAGAAGCAGGGAGAAGGTGATGTAGCTGGAAAAGGATCAGAAAAATGGGCGAATCTATTCGTAGGTTCAACTTTTGCAGCAAAAGGTATGGATCTGAGCTATATTCCGCCTACTATCAGAAATGGAGAAATAACAGTTGAATTATGCAAAGAAGAGGTAGAAGAGGAAACTCAAAAGTGGAAATTAGCTTTAATTTTGTATGTTGTGGGGGGTAGTCCGTCAATTGGTGCAATGGAGAGATATATAGCTTCGATGTGGAATTTTGTTGCAAAACCTAAAGTCTACTTCCATAACGATGGGTATTTTTTGGTGAAATTTAATTCGATTGAAGATCGGGATGAGGTATTGTACTCTGGGCCACACGTGATGAATAATAAGTCAATTATAGTGAAAGTTGGTCAGCTGATTTTGATTTAAACAAAGAAGTTTTGCAGACCATACCAGTGTGGGTGAAATATCCAAATTTACCTTTGAATTGATGGGGTAAGAGATCACTAAGCAGGATTAGTAGTGGATTGGGAGTACCTTTGTATGCAGATGCATGTACTACACAAGTTGACAGGATCTCATATGCTAGGGTGTTAGTGG
>NW_017702712.1:0-1604 GCF_001879085.1 Nicotiana attenuata | reverse complement strand
AGGCATTTATTTTAAGTTTTTAGCAATCAGGCGCCCACCTGGAGAACAAGGGAATACATTTCAAGTTTCAGCAGTCAGGCGCCCACCTGGAGAACAAGGGAATACATTTCAAGTCTAGCAATCAGGCGCCCACCTGGAGAACAAGGGAATACGTTTCAAAGTTCAGCAACCAGGCTGGAGAACAAGGGAATAAATTTCAAGTTTCAGCAATCAGGCGCCCACCTGGAGAACAAGGGAATACATTTCAAGTTTCAGCAATCAGGCGCCCACCTGGAGAACAAGGGAATACATTTCAAATTTCAGCAATCAGGCGCCCACCTGGAGAACAAGGGAATACATTTCAAATTTCAGCAATCAGGCGCCCACCTGGAGAACAAGGGAATACATTTCAAGTTTAGAAGTCAGGCGCCCACCTGGAGAACAAGGGAAGTACAATCCAATTTTAGCTTTTAATTTTTTATATTTGATAACATGCTGTACCCCGTTACCAAACTGGGGCAGAAATTTTCTTTGTTGTTTATTTTGTTGAAGTCAGGCGCCCACCTGGAGAACAAGGGAATACTTTTCAAATTCAGCAGTCAGGCGCCCACCTGGAGAACAAGGGAATACATTTCAAGCATTGCAGTCAGGAGCCCACCTGGAGAACAAGGGAATACTTTTCAAGCGTCAGCAATCAGGAGCCCGCCTGGAGAATAGAGGCATATATTTCAAATTTCAGCAGTCAAGCATCGCTCGGAAGAATGGCAAAACTTCTCCGATCATAATGCAAGGCAACAACAAGGATTCCATCGGAAGAATACAAGATTCAAGGCAACACAAGAGCAAGTTTGAAGACATAGATAGGACCTTTTGTAACTCATAGCTTAGGCTAGCTTCTTTTTATTTTGACATGGTGTAATAAGGAGGTCAGCGAAATCACAGTTCCTGGTAGCCCCAGCTACCAAACCTTCCCGAACTACACTGACCTGATTCCTGTTTAGCCCGGGATATGTAGGCAACCTCTGAAGCAGGGTGCGGTCAAGCTTTTGCAAAAAAATGCTTCACACGGAATATGCAAACGGGCAAAAATCGTTCATTTCTGCTCACTTGTCTTTGCACGAAAACTCTTCGTGTTTTCGGGCAAAGAGGGGCAGCTGTGAGCACGTGATTTTTGCCCTAAGCAATAATTCCCAAAATTTCAAACAAAACAATTTTCCTAGTATTTTATAAATTTTTTGTGAATTTTGTGGCATTCTTCGGTAATTGTTGCATTTTTATTTGTGCATTTTAATCCATATGAAAATACAAAAATATGCATTGGCATTTAGGGATTTAATTTCACAATTTTAGTATTAATTAATTTTAGAATAAAATGTAAAGAAAATTGCAAGAAAATAGTTCTTTGCATTGTTAATTATTGCATTTGTCTTTAAATAGAGTTTTAAGTAATTTTAGGAGTTAAATAGTGTAATTAGGTCTTTGCTTTGTTTTAGCATTTTATAAAATCAGAAAAATAAATAAATACAAAAATACAAAAATAGATAAAAGAAATAAAAGGGAAAAGAAAAAATCAAAAAATGAATCTTAAATTGGAACTGGTCTTTGGGCCAAAATGGCTGAGCCCA
>NW_017702711.1:0-1605 GCF_001879085.1 Nicotiana attenuata | reverse complement strand
TAATGGTTTTAGCGTTGTTTGATGTGTTTTGATGATTGGAGCAAGTTTGAATAATGTTTTAAGATGTGTTGGTGCTTTTGGTTGAGGTCCCGAGGGCCTCGGGGTGATTTCGGGTGGCAATCGGAAGGAAATTGAAGTTGGAAATTTCAGGTTCTTGGCTGCAGCAGGTATTTTCGCATCTGCGGAAAGGCAACCGCAGATGTGGTTGCGCGGAAGCGGAGAAGGCTTCGCAGGTGCGAAAGAGGGTGAGATTGAGCAGTTCCGCAGAAGCGGAAGTCGTTTCGCTTAAGCGAGTCCGCAGAAGCGGACATGAGGTCGCAGAAGCGGTTTGACCTGGGGGGTGAAGTTTCGCAGAAGCGAGAAATTTTTGTCGCAGAAGCGACCCTTGTGATTTAATGAAATTCCGCTTAAGCGGACAAAAACCGCAGAAGCGGTCACGCGGAAGCGGGAGTGGGGACCGCAGAAGCGGAAACCCCTGAAGGCCAGTAGGAGTTTATATTCATTTTTTTGCTCCGCGAGGGTTATGTTATTTCCACCATTTTTTAGCGAGCTTTGAGAGATTTGAGGCGATTTTGAAGAGGGATTCAAGGAGGAATGATTAGAGGTAAGTTCATTGGCCTAAATTCAAGAGATTATGTTAGATTTAACATGGAAATTGGTTGAAATTCATCAAAAGGGGTAAAGCTAGGGCTTGAGTTTTTGATATTTCAAATTGGTATTTGATAGGTCATTTGAGCTCGGATTTGGGAGTTCTTGGTATGTATGGACTCGTGGCGAGACGAGGAATCCGGTAATGTGAGTTTTGTAATTTTTTGAGAAGTGGACCCGGGGCTCGGGTTTTGCTAGTTTCGAGATTGTTGCTATTTTTCGACTGTTTTCGATTGGGTATTGTCCCATTGGCATATTGTGATGTATTCGCTCTAATTTTGGTTATATTCGACGCGCGTGGAGGCCGATTTGAGGGGCAAAGGCGTCGCGGGCTAGAGATTTTGCCGGTTCGAGGTGAGTAATGATTGTAAATGATATCCTGACGGTTTGAAACCCCGGATTTGCACCCATAGTGCTATATTGAGGTGACTTGCACGCCAGATAGAGAGCGTGGGGTAGAGCACCGTTGGGGATTGTGACTTGGTCCGTCCCGGTTGTTGATTTTACCGCGTATTTCGCTATGACTTGTTGGTTTTCACTAGGACTTGGGCTTATTGCCATATTTGGGGCTTATTGCCGACTGTTTGAACTCCCTATGAGCTATCATCACTGTTTTCCTCACTATTTGAAATATTATTTGAACTCAGTCCATTGTCATTACACTGTTTCATGAACTCAGCTATATTTTTACTCAACCTAGAGTTTTAACTGATATTTGAACTACTATTTGAGCTGAGCATTATTGTTTCTTTACTGATGCCCGAGGGGTCTTATGATTATTTTTGGATTTGATTGAGGCCGAGGGCCATATGTGAGGATATGCTGAGTGATGTGAGGAGGCTTTCAGGCCTCGAGTGTATTGTGAGGAGGCTTTCAGGCCTCGAGTGTATTGTGAGAAGGCTTTCAGGCCTCATGTTGATATGTACAGGCTTTCAGGCCTTATGATGATATAGCGCT
>NW_017702710.1:0-1605 GCF_001879085.1 Nicotiana attenuata | reverse complement strand
CCAGTGGTATCTAAAGAAAAATGGGGGTCACAAGTGGAACAAAATGTGGAATAAATATTGGGTTGAACATGAAGGTGAAATAAAAGGAAGAGTGTATTAAAAGTGCTTAGGGAGGTTAGTCACTATATCCAAATATATCCTACCCGTCCCTTAGCCTACATTACAACCTATAAAGACCTCTTGATCTTTGACTGAATGGCTCGATTAGTGGAGTATTACACTAGGGGCAAGCTTATGGTGTGTCTGTGTGGCAGGTGAATGCTCTTTGCTGAGAGTGAGTGAATTCTCTATATATACGGTTCACTGTTGTTGAATTTTATGTGTGTGGAACTTCTCTCAAAATTTTATTATGTGAGGGCATGTGACTCAGAAAGAAAAAGGGAGTCTTTACTTTTGTTAGAGTAATTAGAGTTAGCACAAGTGTGTCTTGGCATGAGAGTCCGCATCTAAGATATGATTGTGCACCGCTTAGGCCAACCGTTGATAATAGTAGGTGTGACACAAATTGGGGCAATGCATTGAGCAGTTAGGCCTAGAAGTGTGGTTTAGTTGCTCGAGGATGAGCAAAGATTTAAGTGTGGGGTGTTGATAATAGGTGAATTTGACTATAATCACGCCTTAAATAATCACCTTCTTGTGTAGTTTTTAATGCTAAAAGTGATGACAAAATGCTCTTATTAGTGATTTTCATGATTTATAGGTGATATATGTATAAAGAAGGCTAAGGAGCAGTTTTGGAGTCAAAAGTGATGAAAAAGAGGCCAACTGTGAAATTTTCCAAGTGACGCGTGCAAAAAAAATAGGCCGAAGATTCAGAGAACTGGGCCCACCGCGGTTCCACCGCGACCGCGGCAGAACCGAGGTGGGAAGCAGCTGCTGAAGATTGGAGATTCCGCGAGGGTGTTTGGCCGCGGTTCTACGGCAGAACCGCGGCAGGCCCAGTAAACTTCAGGGACCAAAGTGTCAATTACGGGATTTTTAGACCCAAACCCTATTTAAAACATTAGACTTCGCCCAAGAGAGGCATGTATTGATTTTTAAGGTTTCTTAGCAAGCAAAAACCATTGTGAGAATATACTCTAAACATCTTTCTTCTTTTCTTTTGATTTTATGATGAATCCAAGCTTAGTTTACTTTCCCATAGCCATGAGTAGCTAAATCCTTGTCTAAGGCTTTGATGGAACCTATTGGGTGATGAACTTCTTGTTTATGTGAATACAAATTGCTAGTTTAATCTTTATTTGTTCAACTTCGTGTTCGTTGTAGTTAATTGACAGGATCCTCAATTAGCTGTGCCTATTTAGTGTGCATAACTTGGAAAAGAGTGCATATTTAGGGTATTGTTGAACAACACTACTCCTAGATTATTAGAGGAATCTATAATTGCGGGTTTAAAGGCGGGATTAGGAATAACGAACCCTTGGGTGCAATCTAAATTGAATTGTGCTAAATAAAGCAAGCTAGTGTATCTCGGGAGAGTGCAATAGTAGATTACTGTAATTACTCGGGAGAGATTTGCGGTAAGATTAGCGTTCATGATTGATAGAGATGTGTGTTGGTAAATTTGTATGAGCATAAACAGAAGGGATTCTATCAATGGGGAAA
>NW_017702709.1:0-1605 GCF_001879085.1 Nicotiana attenuata | reverse complement strand
CTCATAGGGAGTCTTCTCTACAAGAAGTCTAGTCATGCATCTATTGATAATGTAACATGCGGTATTTACAGCCTCTGCCCAGAAGCTATGGGGCAGCTTACTAGAAAGAAGCATAGTCCTAGCCATGTCTTCAAGAGTCCTGTTCTTTCTTTCAACTACTCCATATTGTTGAGGAGTCCTAGGGGCAGAGAAATTATGATCTATACCATTTTCATCACATAATTCAGCAACTTTAGCATTTTCAAATTCAGTTCCATGATCAGACCTAATGGATGCAAGTTGATTTCCTAATTGTTTCTAAATTTTTCTAACAAAGGCAGTAAACATGTCAAATGCTTCATCTTTAGATGTTAGAAATAGAACCCAGGTAAATCTAGAATAATCATCAACAAGTACCATTACATATTTCTTTCCACCTCTGCTCATGGTTCTCATTGGACCAGAAAGATCCATATGGACCAGTTCCAATGACTTGGTTGTGCTTACCATCTTCTTGCTTTTGAAGGATGACCATACCTGCTTCCCCCTTGCACATGCCTCACAAACTTTGTCTTCCTTGAACTTGATGTTGGGTAACCCTATCACCAAGTCCTTGGATACTAATTTGTTTAACTGATTCAAACTGGCATGACCAAGTCTTTTGTGCCACCGTAGGGGATCATTATCCAGCACACTTAGGCAGGTTAGTTCATTTTCAGAAAGAGTTGAACTCTTTTTCCCTGCAATACAATCTTGTCAGTGGTAAGGTTAATCATAAAGCATTTAGTAGAGGTGAATGTTACAAGGTTACCTCTGTCACACAGTTGCGACATACTGAGCAGGCTGTATTTCAAGCCATCTATCAAGTATACATTCTCAATGGAGTGAGAATCTGTCTTACCTATCTTTCCAACCCCAATAATCTCACCTTTCTTCCCATTTCCAAAGGATACATTCTCAATGGAGTGAGAGTCTGTCTTACCTACCTTTCCAACCCCAATATCTCACTTTTCTTCCCATTTCCAAAGGAGACATTACCTCCCTTTAGGTCCTCAAGTGAAAGGAACTGGTTCTTGCTTCCAGTCATGTGTTTTGAGCAGCCACTATCCATGTACCATATTCGGCTACTTCCCTTCACTTTGACCTGCAAAAAGGAATCAGGGGTTAGTCTTAGGAACCCAAACTAGTTTGGGTCCCTTTCTGTAGGCAAAGGGATAAATAAGATTCCTTCTAGCCCAACCAGGCAGCCTATTTTTTTCTTGAACAAAAGTTTTGTTCTTTTGATTGGCCTTTTCTTTTGCATTACATTCATTTTTGTAATGGCCAGTCTTGCCACAGTGTGTGCAGATTTTGTTCTCAGGAAGAGTGAGGTACTTGCTTTTAGGATCCCACTTAGGTGCTTGTGTCCCATAACCAAGTCCTCTTTTGTTGCTACTGTGATGTTCATGTAACCAAGAGAGTGCATCAGAAGCCTTGTTCCATTTGCAAGTTCTGTCTAGTTCATGTTTTACCTTCCCTAGATCTTCTTTTAGTACTCTTATCTGCTCATCCTTTCTGTACAGCTCATCCTTCATTTTTCCTAAGTTTTCTTCTAGGGTGAGATGTATGTGATCAGCTTTCTTCTTT
>NW_017702708.1:0-1605 GCF_001879085.1 Nicotiana attenuata | reverse complement strand
TACTTTTCAATTTCAGCAATCAGGCGCCCACCTGGAGAACAAGGGAATACTTTTCAATTTCAGCAATCAGGAGCCCGCCTGAAGAATAGAGGCATGTCGAATTTCAGCAGTCAAGCATCACTCGGAAGAGTGGCTAAACTTCTCCGATCATAATGCAAGGCGACGATGAGGATTCCATCGGAAGAACACAAGTTCAAGGCAACACAAGAACAAGTTTGAAGACATAGATAGGACTTTTTGTAATTCATAGCTTAGGCTAGCTTCTTTTTATTTTGACATGGTGTAATAAGGAGGTCAGCGAGCAGTAGCAGCAACAACAACAGTGAAATCACAGCTCCTGGTAGTCCCAGCTACCAAACCTTCCCGAACTACACTGACCTGATTCCTGTTTAGCCTAGGATATGTAGGCAACCTCTGAAGCAGGGTGCGGTCAAGCTTTTCCAAAATGCTTCACACGGAATATGCGAACGGGCAAAAATCGCTCATTTCCGCTCACTTGTCTTTGCACGGAAACTCTTTGTGTTTCCGGGCAAAGAGGGGCAGCTGTGAGCACGTGATTTTTGCCCTAAGTAATAATTCCCAAAATCTCAAACAAAACAATTTTTTCTAGCATTTTTACAAATTTTTGTGAATTTTGTGGCATTTTTTGGTAATTGTTGCATTTTTGTTTGTTTGTGCATTTTAATCCATATGAAAATACAAAAAAATGTGCATTTTTGCATTTAGGATTTAATTTCATATTTTTAGCATTAATTGATTTTAGAACAAATGTTAAGAAAATAACAAAAAAAAAGGGGGTCCATTTTGCATTTTGGCATTAGTTTGTATTTCTCTTTAGGAATTAATTAGGAAATATAATTGTTAGAGTCAATTTGTTTTAGTTTTATTTTTAGCATTTTTTTTTATATATATAACAATTGGGTTTCATTAAAATGCCCGGAATTGGGCCAGATCTTGTTTAACAAATCCCAGCCCAATTTTGCCCAGTTCCAGCCCAAAACACTGGCCCAAACGCCTTGCCCGGTCCGTCTCCCCTGCCCAGCCCTAACGACGTCGTTTGGTCCTAGTCAATCCTGGCCGTCGAGGTTTCATGATCTAACGGCCAGGAAGCTAGGGTCAATTAATATATATATGTCCAAACACACCCCCCTACCCCCTCACCACCCCTCTCTCACCCCCATCCCTCAGAGACGCATATAGCCGCCGGTATAACACCACCGCGGCCCCGCCTTCCTCCGCCGTCCTCCGCCCTAGCGCCGCCGGCCGAAAATCGCCGCCGGCGGCGGCGATGCTCCGATCAACCCCAAAATTACACCCCAGATTTCCCTTCTCCTCCTTTACCTGAATCCACTGTCCTTTGCTTTCAAATCTTACTGGAACTCGTCGAATATCCGTTCAAAAGTTTCCGGCCAAGTCGCAAACTCACCCAAACTGGCCCAAATTCGTACCATATGTCCCTCATCCCTCCCTCATCATTAATCCATACCTAGAAACCTTCGAATCTGCCCGGAACATTACAAATTTTAAATCTCAATTCCGGCAGAACCCTAACTCAGAAATCTTGGGGATTTTGGACCGTAATTTCCCTAATCATGTGTGTTCTTT
>NW_017702707.1:0-1606 GCF_001879085.1 Nicotiana attenuata | reverse complement strand
CTTACCATCGGTTTTTTCGCCTCCCACCGACCTTTGGAGATTTCCTTCCAGTTTCGCTCCGAATATGGCCGCTGGGCCACTATCTGTTTACCCAGCCGGCCAGATCCTTGACGGCAGCTGGGGTTTGGGTCACCGCTGCACAAGAAAGGGGGGTTTTCAGGAAGAAGTTGAGGAAAACACACTCTAAAAGATGAACAGTGAGAAAATACTTACGTTTGAGGTTCCACCTCTCCGGAAATGGCATGCAATCAGCCGGAATCAGGTCGGACGTCCTGATCCGGACAAACCTGCTCATCCAGCCTCGATCTTTGTCTTCATCGATGCTGGAGAATGGGGGTTTGCTAGCCCAGCGGGCCAGTTTTATTAATCCCCCTCGAAATATTCGAGGGCTGTATAGTCGAAGAAGATGGTCGAGGGTAAAGGGAAAATCGCCCTCGACTCTCTCGACAAAAAACCGAAAGAGATATACGATCCGCCACATCGAGGGGTGGATCTGACCTAAGGTCACCTCGTACCGCCGGCAGAACTCCACTATAATGGGTTCTAAGGGGCCTAAGGTGAAGGGATATGTATATACACTAAGATATCCTTCAACGTGAGTCATAATCGACTCGTCACGGGAAGGGCGACCAGGTCTTTCCCTTCCCATCTACATTCAGCCCTCACCCGGTCTAGGCAACCGGGAGTGATTAGACTGATATACTCCGATGCCGGTTCGCCGCGGCCCGGGACCGATGATGGGTTTTCAACCTGGAAGTCGGCAGATACCGAGCAACCAGTCGGTGTGAAAGCTTTCAATGGGGGTTCTGGCGCAGGTTCATCAGATCTAGCGGGGCTCGCGGCCGAGCTTGGTCTAGAAGGAACACTTTGTGAAGTTTTCGCCATTTCTTGAAGCTTTACGAAGAGATGAAAAGAAAATACAACCAACGCAAAGTTTGAGAAAGATAAGAAATGTTGAACCTGGAAGGGTCGTTTATACTTTTCCCATGAGGCGGTGGCACGAATCGCAAAGTTACCTGGAAGGGTCGTTTATACTTTTCCCATGAGGCGGTGGCACGAATCGCGAAGTTACAGACACGAAGCGACAGATAATTAAGAGAAGCATTAAATGCCTGCAGCAGGCGTGGTCAGAGCACTCGATGGCTTTTTCACCTGGCGTATGGCCATACGTCACGGGCATCACGTCACCGATCATATCGTTTATTATCATTACTCTCTAATAAACGAGGGGACTATCTGTATTGGGTGATACCCTTTTTTGCTTGAGCCCGGCCGGGTTGGGTCCGGTCCGGGGCAAGTCGGGGCCATCGAACCCGACCTAGATGCAAGGTAGAACGACGGCCACGTCTACAACCGAGGTCGAGTCATTTCGAGACCGTTGCAGAGCTCGGTATGAGTCACCACCGGATGGAGAAACACACAAGGTCGGAAGCCGGACTCGTAACGGATAACCAAGCGTCGCCGGATATCTCGCCCAAACGTGATTTTCTCAACCACTTCAGGCCATTAAGGCGTAATTACAGGGATCCACGATGTAATTAATTTACCTACCTTATTTTTACCCTTAATCAGAATGTATAAAAGGGGAGAAGACCCCATAAAGAGG
>NW_017702706.1:0-1606 GCF_001879085.1 Nicotiana attenuata | reverse complement strand
AGTGCAGGGACTACAGACGCCACGAGGCACCTCACGCTCAGCAGGTTGCACCAGTGCAGGAGTTCAGGGTTCCAGTTATGCCGGAGGATGAGCAGCGTCGTCTTGAGAGGTTTGGTAGACTCCAGCCTCCGACATTCAGTGGTGTTGAGGGTGAGGATGCCCAAGGTTTTCTTGACAGGTGTCAGCGGATGCTCCGTACAGCAGGGATTCTTGAGTCTAGTGGTGTGGCATTTACCACCTTTCAGTTTACTGGGGCTGCCTTCACTTTGTGGGAGGCGTATGAGAGGCGTAGGCCGGTTGGTGCAGCGCCCCTTTCTTGGCAGCAGTTCTCCACTCGCTTCTTGGAGAATTATGTACCGCAGTCCCGCAGAGAGGAGTTGCATAGGCAGTTCGAGTGGTTGACGCAGGGAGATATGACCGTGGCCCAGTACGAGATGAGGTTTTCAGAGTTGGCTCGTCATGCCACCTGGATGATTCCGTCAGATCGTGAGAGGATCAGGAGATTTGTGGATGGCCTTAACTATCATCTCCGTATTCTGATGACTAGAGAGAGAGTATTGGGTGCTACGTTTGAGGAGGTGGTGGATATCGCTCGTGAGATCAAGTCAGTTCGCCGTCGAAAGCGAGAGGAGAGGGAGGCCAAAGGTCTCGTGGATCGGGCAGTTACACTGGTGCTCCTTCGAGGGGCCAGTTCCAGCATGGTAGAGGTCGTTCTTTCAGGCCTGCTCATTCGGCCCGTCCAGAGTATCGTGGGGAATCTTCAGGTCGTGGTCATCATGGGTCTCAGCAGGGCTAGCCTTCACTCAGCGCCCTCCCAGCTTAGAGTTCATCTCGTGCCCCATCAGCTGAGGGTTCTTCGGCGCTGAGTGCATCTGCTAGCCACTCAGGTGCGAGGGGTTCCCTTCAGTCCCATCTCCAGCACCGGGTAGTATTATGAGTGCGGAGAGTTTGGTCACATGAGGAGGCAGTGTCCTCGACTCCGTGACGGTCAGCATCAACAGAGGTATCAGCCCTCGACTTCTGCTCCAGTTACTTCACCACCCGCCCAGCCAGCTAGGGGTGGAGATCAGGCAGCCAGAGGTCGCCCCAGAGGGGGAGGTCGATCAGGCGGTGGCCAGGCTCGTTTCTATGCTATTCCAGGCAGGACAGATGCTATTGCTTCAGATGCTGTCATTACAGGTATTGTTTCAGTCTGCCACAGAGATGCCTTAGTATTATTTGATCCCGGTTCCACCTATTCTTATGTGTCCTCATATTTTGCTCACTATTTGAGTGTGCCCCGAGAGTTTCTTGCTTTACCTGTTTATGTGTCTACCCCGGTGGGCGACACTGTTGTTGTGGACCGTGTGTACCGGTCATGTGCTGTGACTATTGGGGGTCTGGAGACCCGAGTTGATCTATTGCTATTGAGCATGGTGGACTTTGATATTATTTTGGGCATGGATTGGTTATCTCCGTGTCATGCTATTCTAGACTATCATGCTAAGACAGTCACTTTGGCTATGCCGGGTGTACCACGAATCGAGTGGCGTGGCGTGACTGATTATGTTCCGAGTAGAGTGATTTTTTTCTTGAAGGCCCAGCGTATGGTTGGGAAGGGTTGTCT
>NW_017702705.1:0-1606 GCF_001879085.1 Nicotiana attenuata | reverse complement strand
ATTCTTACTTAGTACAACACTATTAGAAACAAAAATACATTTGAATCCATTCTTGACAAGAAGTGAGGTAGACACAAGATTCTTGCGAATTTCTGGAACATGGAGAACTTGGTTTAGAGTCACTATTTTTCCCGACGTCATCTTCAATGCAATCTTGCCAACTCCTTCAATTTTCACTGTAGATGAATTTCCCATGAAAATTGTCTCGTCGGGTCCTGCGGGGGCATAAGAAGAAAATAACTCCTTGTTAGCACAAACATGGCGGGTGGCTCTAGAATCTATCCACCATTCTTTAGGATTTCCTACCAAGTTGCATTCAGACAACATGGCACACAAGTCCTCCATTTCTTCAGCATTTTCAACCATGTTAGCTTGATTCTTCTTCTTCTTATCATTCTTTGGTGCACGACAATCCACGACCTTATGCCCAGATTCTCCACAGTTGTGGCAATTACCCTTGAACTTTTTCTTGCTTGGGTAATTCTTTGGTCCAGAAGCCTTCTTTCTCTTCTTATTTTGTGGCGCCTCCTCAACAATGTTAGCCCTTATTATTGTCGAGTTTCCACGTGACTTCTTTTCAGCATTTTTGTTGTCTTCTTCTATCCTCAAACGAACAATCAAGTCTTCTAGTGTCATTTCCTTCCGCTTGTGTTTAAGATAGTTCTTAAAGTCCTTCCACAACGGAGGTAACTTCTCAATGAAAGCAGCGACTTGAAAGGCCTCATTTATGACCATACCTTCAGCAAGGAGGTCATGCACAATGACTTGTAATTCTTGGACTTGAGTTATGACCGACCTCGTGTCAATCATCTTGAAATCCAAAAACGTTGCAGCCACGAACTTCTTAAGTCCGGCATCCTCAGTCTTGTACTTTTTCTCAAGCGCATTCCATAACGCTTTCGAAGTTCCATGACACTATAGACATTGTACAAGCTATCTTCCAAACAACTCAAAATGTAGTTTTTGCACAAGAAAGCAGAATGCTTCCATGCTTCAGTTACAACAAATCGTTCATCATCCGGAGTGTCTTCAGCCAGGACCGGAGGATCCTCCTTGATAAATCGCTGCAAACTCAACGTAGTAAGATAGAAGAGCATCTTCATTTGCCAACATTTGAAGTCAATACCGGAAAACTTTCCGGGTTTTTCTGCTGGTGCCATAGCATGAGCAGGAGTTGAACGGCTTGACGAGGTAGCAACACTCGTAACAGTAGCACCCGTTCCCGCAACATTTCCATTAGTTTGGTTTTCATTCGTCATTTTTTCTGTAGAGTTGGAAACAAAATAGAACTTTGTTAAATCAGTGAAGTTTTGATATCTTCAAACTGAAAACCAAACCAAACATACAACACGTAACAATGGTGAAGTTTTTATATACTTCAAACCCGTACGTTTATTATTCCGGTAAAGTTTTGATATACTTTAAACCGGATAGAACAATTATTGGAGTAGAAAGCACGAAGGCTTTAGTCTCCAAACCAGTATACAAAATATAAATAACAGTTTAATATATATTTCAACACAGAAACGTTAGTAAAAAAACTTCCTTAAGCTTGTGATCCGCTACTGTGTTAAAACACAAAATTAAAAAACTGTTAGAAGAATAA
>NW_017702704.1:0-1606 GCF_001879085.1 Nicotiana attenuata | reverse complement strand
GAAACAGTAGAAATAGATGATGAAATGAACATGTTAATTGATTACTAATTAGAATCTATGATATTCAAGAGTAAAAATGCCACAATAGGCTACACAAAACGTCTCATGAGCGCAGCCTTCGTTCAGAAGCTAAAACATGACCTAAAAATGGTAAAAAGATCTATTTATACCGAGCTGGAAAATCTGGACAAAAATACCTCTACGGGGTCAGCGCGGACAGTGCAAAAAGGTAGCGCGTCCGCGTAGGCTCTTTGAAATCTCAAATCTCATCTCTGAAGTTGGGGGTCGCGGACCGCGGACCGCGCAAAAATGTAGCGAGGCCGCGGCGGAGGGTCGGCGCAGACCGCGCAGAAATGGAGCGCGGCCGTATGGCTTGACTTGGTCAAATCTCCAGATCTCTGAATTTCCTTCACTCGGACCGCACTGATATGTAGCGCGGCCGCGTGGGACTTAATCCTGCACTGGTGGTTCTTGAACTTCCCTTGCGCGGACCGCGCAGAAATGGAGCGCGACCGCGTGGCTTGCACTTCAATTTACCCCTCTCTGAATCTCCTAGCACGGCCGCGTGGCATATCAGTGCGGTCCGCGCTAGGTCTTCCTGTTCCTCAACTTCACTTGTTCTTGACACTTGGCAAGTTTCACTCCGTTTTGAGCCGATCAATTTGTTACCTTTTCGCTCAAACCTGCAATCAAGCACAACTTCTAAGCCTTTTGGGATTATTTTGTGGCAATTTGTAACAAAAGCAATAGCAAGTAAGGGGTATAATCATGGTAAAATCCTAACATATCAACTCCCCCAAACTTAAACCTTTGCTTGTCCTCAAGCAAGCAAAATAAGACCCCTCCCAAAAAGAGCAATCCAAGAATTTCCAGCTATCCTAAAGTAACCTCAACAAGCATCAATTGGGACTAACAATTGCCCTCAATACGAATGCATCATTAACACATTTTAGGCTTTTGAAAACTATGGATCAAGTGTGACACAAGAGCATCAAAGGTTGACACATTTCATCAAAGGGCTTTTCTCAAATACCTTGGTCATTGTGGAACCCAAACTCAAACATCCTCAACTCTCCCTAAGCGAACCTCACCTTTTAGAGTATTGACACACAAACCGAGGTTGATGGGAATTTCACTCATTTCTCTCAAAAAGGAACGTCACAAGTCCGGCTCTAGGTACCATATGCTTGCCCCTTATGTACGTATCCATTAAAGCAGGTTCCCTTCAACTCAAGATCCTATAGGGCTTTTGGGGAGTCAATTATGAAGGCTTTTGGGTAAGGGTAGGATGTGTTTTTGTTCAAATGGGTTCAATCTTCCCTTAAGCACTTTCTTTGATTCATTATGGCACACTTTCTTGACTCATTTGAGTAATTCACTTCTTTTCAAGGGGTTAGAGGGACACATTGTCACTCTTGCTCAGGAAATTCAAATCATTTCTCCTTTTTCTACTTTTGTTTCCACACCTTTTTCACTTTTTGTCTTTTTCTTTTTCTCTTTTTCATTGCCTTGCCTTTTTCTTCTTGCTTTAGTACCTTTTTCCCTTGCTTTCCTTCTTGTCTCTCCCCCCAAACTTAGACTTTGCCATTGCTCAAGGAAAGTGTGG
>NW_017702703.1:0-1607 GCF_001879085.1 Nicotiana attenuata | reverse complement strand
GGTTCGTTTAGGTTACGGTCGGTCGACCAAAACTAAAGTCGTCGTCGACTATGTTCTTACATCTTTATCCTAGTCTGATGAACTTTCTCCTAGGATCAAAATCTTAGTCTGATGAATCTTTCTCCTAAGGTAGAAAATCTTAGTCTGATGAATTGTTCTCCTAAGATAGACAACCTAGTCTGATGAATTTTCTCCTAGGATCAAAATCTTAGTCTGATGAATCTTTCTCCTAAGATAGACAACTTAGTCTGATGAATTTTCTCCTAGGATCTAAATCTTAGTCTGATGAATCTTTCTCCAAAGATAGTAAACCTAGTCTGATGAACTTTCTCCTAGGATCAAAATCTTAGTCCGATGGTCTTTCTCCTAAGATAATGAAAATGGACCTAGTCTGATGAATCTTCTCCTAGGATCAACATCTTAGTCCGATGAATTTTTCTCCTAAGATAGAAAACCTAGTCTGATGAACTTTCTCCTAGGATCGACATCTTAGTCTGATGAATTGTTCTCCTAAGATAGACAACCTAGTCTAATGAATCTTCTCCTAGGATCAACATCTTAGTCCGATGAATCTTTCTCCTAAGATAGAAAACCTAGTCTGATGAACTTTCTCCTAGGATCGACATCTTAGTCTGATGAATTGTTCTCCTAAGATAGGCAACCTAGTCTGATGAATTTTCTCCCAGGATCACAATCTTAGTCTGATGAATTGTTCTCCTAAGATAGAAAACCTAGTCTGATGAATCTTTCTCCTAGGATCAAAATCTTAGTCTGATGAATCTTTCTCCTAAGATAACAAAAAATATTAACCTAGTCTGATAAACTTTCTCCTAGGATCTAAATCTTAGTCCGATGAATTGTTCTCCTAAGATACAAAACCTAGTCTGATGAACTTTCTCCTAGGATCTAAAATCTTAGTCTGATGAATCTTTCTCCTAAGATAGAAGACCTAGTCTGATGAATTTACTAGTCAAAAGTCCTTAGTTTTATTCTCATCATTGCATCAATAGCTTAGGTGATCTATATTTTGTTAACAACTCACAAATCTTCCCAGCCAACAAACTGGGGCAGAAAATTTTCTTTGTTTGTTTATTTTGTTGCAGTCAGGAGCCCACCTGGAGAACAAGGGAATACTTTTCAAGTTCAGCAATCAGGAGCTCACCTAGAGAACAAGGGAATGCCTTTCAAGTTTCAGCAGTCAGGCGCCCACCTGGAGAACAAGGGAAGTACAATCCAAATTTTAGCTTTTAATTTTTAATATTTGATAACATGCTGTACGCAGTCACCAAGCTGGGGCAGAAAATTTTCTTTGTTTATTTTGTTGCAGTCAGGAGCCCACCTGGAGAACAAGGGAATGCTTTTCAAGTTCAGCAATCAGGAGCCCACCTGGAGAACAAGGGAATACTTTTCTGGCTTCAGCAATCAGGAGCCCGCCTGGAGAACAGAGGCATACATTTCAAGTTTCAGCAGTCAGGAGCCCGCCTGGAGAACAGAGGAGCCCGCCTGGAGAACAGAGGCATACATTTTAAGTTTCAGCAATCAGGAGCCTACCTGGAGAACAGAGGTATTACAATTCAAGTTTTAGTTTTCAAATTCTTATTAATATC
>NW_017702702.1:0-1607 GCF_001879085.1 Nicotiana attenuata | reverse complement strand
TATGAAATTTTTTAAATGTAAGCAGTAAATCAGTGCAACAGATATAAAAAGCTGAAGTTAATAAATATACTCACAAACATTTTGCAAGCCAAGTCCATCTTCTTAATCATCTCTTCTTCTGCCCATATTGATACTCTGTGAAAAGTTTCATTTGCCTTTTTTCTCCGTTTGTAAAACCACTCTCCCAACTTTTCTTGGATGAAATCTAACATTCTTAAAATAGGCATTTCTCTCCCTTTTAGTAAAATGGAATTCATTGATTCTACCATGTTTGTTGTTAGCATATCATAACGTCGCCGTGGGAACCACGATCGAGCCCATCTCTCGGGAGGCTCTTCCATTATGTAATTATATGTTTTCTTGTCAATACTTTTGAGTTGGGATATTAACTGATTAAAATCTTCACGTTTGTATGACCTTGCAGCACTTTGAAAAAGATTTGTTACCGTGGCTTTTGCATGTCTTTGCTTTAAATTTTCCTCAAAGTGATAAAGGTAGATACCATGGTGAGCTTCACGAAAAACTTTTCTAATCCCAGTTGCGATCGATTGGTTTCTATCTGATAAGAAAATCAGTTCACGACGGACTTGAATTGCTTTTCTCATTTCCCCGAAGAACCAAATGTATGCCTCATTGTTTTCTGATTCTGCTACACCAAAACATAGAGGAAAGATTTGATTGTTTGCATCCTTTGATACAGCAACAAATAGAACACCACGATATTTGGACTTTAAAAATGTTGCATCTACTACAATAACGGGTCTACAGTAGGACCAACCAGCTACTGATGCCGCAGGAGCAAAGAACATGTAAGCAAATCTGTACAGTGAAACACAAAAAAAACAAATCAAAAGGTGTGAATTTTTTCGAATAGGAACATTTGAAACTTCAGGCTGATGGTTAGTATTGTTTTGCTTACCTATTTTGAGCATCTTTTTTTTTATGCTTGTGTACGTTCCTGGGTTTTTGGCCACCATCATGTGTAGGTATGAAGGAAGAATCTGGTAGTTCTCTTCAGGTGTTCCCCTTATGCAAGCAACAGCTTTTTGAATAGCACGCCATGCCTTGTGATAACCAATGTCAATTCCAAATTTCTTTTTCATTTCATTTTCTACAAAGGCTGGTGTAACCTCTATCTTTTTGTCTCGAACATGTTCTATAATTTGTTCACTTATAAAATTTTATGTAGCATATTTCTGATCTGATTTTCTTGCATCAACCGAGTATTCATGGATGTTATGATATTTTATCACCCTGAACAGTGTGGAATGTTTTATTCTAGTAGCACGTACATTCCAACCACATCTGTCCACGATGCATTTCAGCTCATATCTCTTGGAACATGATCTAACAGCAGTGAATTCAACTTTTTGGTTTATCTCCAAGCTGCAGAAAAATTTAGTCATGTTTTGTTTGTTCTCAAAGATTGATCCGAATCTTACTTCCTCAGGCAACGCATCGTGCCTTAGTATTTTACATGGTGGAGATTCTTTCAGCTTTCTTCTCACTCTTTTTCTTAATTTGTGAGAAGCACAAGAAGTTTCAGCAATTTCTTCAATTCTATCTGATGGTATCTGTATAAGCTCCATGTTTACTTCATCTTCGTT
>NW_017702701.1:0-1607 GCF_001879085.1 Nicotiana attenuata | reverse complement strand
CTTCACCTGGATTTTCTTCACAAAGGCCACAAACACCTCAAAGGTTTCATCTTTAGTTCTAAGAAACAGAGTCCATGTGAATCTGGAGTAGTCATCCACTATCACAAAAATGTATCTCTTTCCTCCTCTGCTTTGTACTCTCATGGGACCACATAGGTCCATATGCAAAAGCTCTAGTGGCTTTGAGGTGCTCACATCCCTTTTAGACTTAAAAGAGGACTTCACATGTTTTCCTCTAGCACAGGCATCACAAATTTTTTGCACCTTGAACTTTGACATGGGCAGACCATGGACCAGGTTCTTCTGAATTAGCTTGTTCAGAAGAGAAAAGCTTGCGTGCCCCACTCTTCTGTGCCACAGTTCAGCATCGTCATCAACAACTTTCAGACAACTCAGATCACCACTTTGTAAGGACTCGAAATCAGCAACATAGATGTTCTTGTATCTCTTGGCCACAAGTACCACTTCACCAGTTACCAGATCAGTAACTGTACATATCTTGGACAAGAATTCCACTTTGTTTCCTTTATCACAGATCTGAGAGACACTCAAGAGACTGTACTTCAGGCCACTGACATAGTACACATTTTCGATAGAATGAGTGAGTGACTTCCCGACTTTTCCAACTCCTAGAATGTACCCCTTTTTCCCATTGCCAAAGGATACACTCCCTCCTTGTAGGGCTTTTAGTGAAAGAAAGTCCATGGTGTTCCCATTCATGTGCTTTGAACACCCACTATCCATGAACCATTGTTGACCGCTTCTTTCACTGTTCCCTACACAAGAAGATCAAGAGTTAGTTTTAGGAACCCAAGCAAGTTTGGGTCCCTTGTTGTAGGCAAGATGATGAAAAAGAGCTCTCTTAGTCCATGCAGGTAATGTGCGCTTTAGTAGTCACTTTTTCAGCAAACACTTTCTTTTTCTGAACAGATTGAACCCTGGCCTGGCAATTTTCTTTGAAGTGCCCATTGTTCCCACAATGGGTACAAAGCCAGTTATCAAAGATAGTGACGTACTTGCTGTGAAGGTTGTAAGGAGTTTTATCCCTTTAGAACCCTATTCCCTGCCTGTTTCCACCATTATTAGTGTACATGGCAGTGATAGCTTCTGAGGACCAGGTCCACGTTAGGAATTTATCAAGATCATTTTTTACTCTTTCCAGATCAGTTTGGAGGTGCTTATTTTTCTCAATTTCAACACATATCCTAGTTCTCGCCGCTTTCAACTCATCCTCAAGCCTAATGTGTTCCTCACTGGCTATCTCTTTTCCTTTTCCAGAATTTTCAGGTTTTGACTTAATCCCTGGTCTCTCTATTGTTTACCTTAGGTCTGCAATTACTGCCAAGAGATCATTTCTTTCTTCTTTGAAGTTTTCAATGGTTTGCTTATGGTCAATAACTACAGCCACTAAGTCATCTCTAGTTTGTTCAGCTTCTCCTAGTTCTAAGGTCACGAAATCCCTATCCTCCACAAGACTATGATAGGCATCAATCAATACACTAGCTAAAGACATGAGTTTCTTAGGAGAGTAGGATTTCAAATTTCTCTGAACATCCCTGAAATTTACCTCCTTGTTGTCATCATCTTCATCATCATCTGGTTGAGCC
>NW_017702700.1:0-1607 GCF_001879085.1 Nicotiana attenuata | reverse complement strand
CGATTCCGGCTCCATCCCACGGCGTCGGGCCTGGGCCATGGCATGCGAAAATACCGGCACGACTGGCGGAATTCCAGTTTAATTGCCGTAAATTACCAAAAAATGTAATTTGGTCATGGAGGGGCGACGACTATAGCTCCTTAGGTCTTATTTGATGTCCCAGACAAATATTTGGCAATACAGTTCCGGCTCCATCCCACGGCGTCGGGCTTGGGCTATGGCAGGCGAAAATACAGGAACGACTGGCGAAATTCCAATTGAATTCCCGTAAAATGCCAAAAAATTTAATTTGGTCATGGCGGAACGGTGACTATGGTTCCTTAGGTCGTATTTGATGTCCAGGCCTAATATTAGGCGATCCGGTTCAAGCTCCGTCCCACGGCGTCGGGCTTGGGCCATAGCAGGCGAAAATACGAGCACGACTAGCGGAATTCCAGTTTGATTGCCGTAAAATGCCAAAAATTTAATTTGGTCATGGCGGGGCGGTGACTATGGTTCCTTAGGTCGTATTTGATGGTCCAGGCAAATATTGGGCGATCCGATTTCGGATCCGTCCCACGGCATCGGGCTTCGGCCATGGCAGGCAAAAATACAGGCACGACGGGCGGAATTCCAGTTTAATTGCCGTAAAATGCAAAAAAATATAATTTTGTCATGGCGGGGCGGTGACTATGGTTATTGAGGTAGTATTTGATGTCCCGGACAAATATTAGGTGATCCGATTACGGCTCCATCCCGCGGCATCAGGCTTGGGCCATGGCAGGCGAAAATACAGGCACGACGGGCGGAATTCCAGTTTAATAGCCGTAAATTGCTAAAAAATGTAATTTCGTCATTGCGGTGCAGTGACTATTGTTCCTTAGGTTGTATTTGATGTCCCGGACAAATATTTGGGTATCGGGTTCCAAATCCGTCCCATGGTGTTGTGCTTGGGCCATGGCAGGCGAAAATACAGGCACGACGGGCGGAATTCCAGTTTATTTGCCGTAAAATGCGAAAATATAATTTGGTCATAGCAGAGCGATGACCATGGTTCCTTAGGTCGTATTTTATGTCCCGGACAAATATTAGGCGATCCAGTTCCGGCTCCGTCCCACGCCGTCGGGCTTGGGACATGGCAGGCGAACATAAAGGCACAACCGGCGGAATTCAAGTTTAATTACCGTAAAATGCCAAAAAATATAATTTGGTCATGGAGCGGCGCTGAATATGGTTCCTTAGGTCGTATTTGATGTCCCGGAAAAATATTAGGCGATGCAATTCCGTCTCCGTCCCATGGCGTCGGGCTTGGACCATGGCAGGCGAAAATACAGGCACGACTGGCGGAATTCCAGTTTAATTGCCGTAAAATGCCAAAAAATATGATTTGGTCATGGCGGGGCAGTGACTATGGTTCCTTAGGTCGTATTTGATGTCCTTGACAAATAATAGGCGATCCGGTTCCGGCTCCATCCCACGACGTCAGGCTTGGGCCATGGCAGGCGAAAACACAGGCACGACTTGCGGAATTCCAGTTTAATTGCCGTAAAATGCCAAAAAATATAATTTGGTCATGGTGGGGCGGTGACTATGGATCCTTAGGTTGTATTTGATGTCCCGGACAATTA
>NW_017702699.1:0-1607 GCF_001879085.1 Nicotiana attenuata | reverse complement strand
ATTTAACTTAAAAATAAGTTCACAACCAGCCAACCATTGCACAAGATCAAACAACATACCATTCTTCCGAAACTAGCTAGGTCTATTCTTTACGATCGAGTTACAACTCGCAAACGCATAGATAATGGAAGGAGAAGCATAAACTTACCTTGTACTGAGTATCACCCACGAAACCTGGTCCTTTTTCATCAAAAATAAGTTCCTCGACACGGATACAAGAAGGAGAAAGAGAAACTAGCATGCTGTCCGGACTTTTCAGCACTAGAATCGCGTCGTAACACCCGGAATACCCTAGGGTTTGTGTGGGATTTTGGGGGAGGAGTTGCAGGGGTTCAATTAGGTTTTCTTGGTCTGAAATACAGGTGAAATAACTCAGTTTGTATTCCCTTAAAAGACCCCTCTTGGCCGACTTTGGGGCTTTTAATTAAGTCCTCTCATTTTGGCAAGTAGGTGATGCACCTACTTGTCACCTACCAGTCTGCGCTGTCTCGCGAAAATGCAAATATCTCTCTACTCCAATATCGTATCGACGAACGGTTTAATGAGTTGGAAACTAGACTCGTAGATCTTCAATTTGATATGTAGATCATCCCCTAATTCCAAGTATATTGGGAGAAAACCTCAGTTACATTTGACCTAATTTTCAGCACATTTATGAAAGGAACTTGTGATGACCTTTTTCCAACTTTTGTTCCACAACTCGCTTGACTTCAAAACATAACACACGACTATCATACGACTACAATAACTCATAACTTAACCTCCTCATCATGTTAATCACCCTAGTCTCTCCCCAAAAGAATATGTTATTACATTCCAAACTTGTCGATTTTCGACGAAACCTATTTTCTTCAATTCGTTTAGCGACTAAGCTTTCCAACCCTTTTGGTACTTGTTATTCATGATCTTAAATATTTGTAACCTCCAAGGTAACATGATTAACTTACTTTATTTAGCTTCCAAATATAATCTCATTTTCGAGCTTACATCAATGACTTACGACGTACTCTCACGTATGAAAACTTGGGTGTAACATCATTCCCCCCTTTGGAACATTCGTCCTCGAATGTTGACAAATGCACTTATCACTCTCATAACCTGTAGCTCTTACGAATACATTAATATTGTCCTTGACATCTAGGAAACTGTTCTGTAAATAAATCCAAAGGCCAGGGTATTCCCCCCTTTAGGCCTCTTTCTCACACCACGACCTGTGGTCGGAATTCTTCCAATATCGTAACTGTTGTTACCTTCTGACATGCATCATGTACAACCATGTACTTGTATATGTGCCTATGCGACTCTTCTCTCCTTTTTCCTCAAGCTTTTAGCCAATCTCTAGGTCTCACTTTGTGAACATATACAGAACTATGACAAGATGTCCCTCTAGGCATCTATAGGTGTACTAAAGTTCTTTGCTTGGTACTTTGTCGAACTTACGCTATGGTTTTAGTATATCTAGGTAGGTCATGCTATATCCTAACTCTTACTTCGGTTTATTATTACCGAGGTCTGCCACCCAGCTCTGGGTTATTCTTTCACTGCTTGTCCTATATGTATAAATCTAAGTCCTTTAATGTCTCCTCATTACTGTTAATCTTAATAAT
>NW_017702698.1:0-1607 GCF_001879085.1 Nicotiana attenuata | reverse complement strand
AATTGCAATTATAGCCTATATTGCGATTAATAGCATTTTACAATTATAAAATTGCTCCCAGTATTTTTAGATTAACATTTATATATTATTAATTAATTCAGTGCTCTTAAAATTGTTTTTGAAATTATTTTAACTATTTTAATTAGATTAAAAGGGGAAATTGGCTATTTAATATATAGCCCATCTGCATTTCAATTATAGCCACATTACAGCCCCTAATTTAAACCCAATTTCAACCGGCCCAATTCCTAAAATCAACCCAACCCCTGACCCAATTAAATTACCCGACCGGACCCCCTTTTTAAATCACAGCTGTTGATCTAAAAGATCAACGGCCCAAACACACCCTTTCCTTTTTAATTTACCAAACCCCCCAACCCTAATTCATTTCTCCTAACCCGCCGCCCTTGAATCTCCTTCCTCTTCCATTCTCTCTGCAAACCCTAGTCGTCGCCACCCAAGCTAACCTAATCCCTGCAATTCTCGCCGGTTTCCATGGCTTCTCAGGCCATGAAACCCCCATACTCACCCCTATCGCTCCTGTGTGCTTGGTATTCGAAGGTTTGAGGCTAGACATCAAAGGTCTCCACCCAGACCTCCGCCGACTTGAGGTTTTCGGCCATCTCCAGCCTGGCTCCGGCACATCTTGGCCTCCTGAGCCTGTTCTCGGTCTTATCCGACTTAGATCGGACATTTTCGAAGCCTTTCTCATTCTAGGGTTCATCTGATACCCTAGCTGTCGAGGTTTTTCTCCGATTCTCTTCAGATCTGTGTGTATTCATGCTTTACTTTGAGTTTTTAAGAGGTTTCCCCAACTTTTCTTTAAAATTTTTACTTTCAAAGTCATTTCTTTCTTAGGGTTTCTGAAAAATGCTTAAATGTTTTCCGAGTTTTCTTCTCCCTTTCTTGTGTGTGTTTGTCTCTGCTATGTTCTTATGTTTCCTTTTTTTTACTATGTTTGCCATATTTTGTTCTTCCTTCTACCGTGTTTCTATACTATGTTTCTATGCTATGTTTTCACACACTATGTTCTGCTACTTGCCTTCCACTATGACTTGATTATGCTTTACCTACTATATTTTCCTACCATGTTCATTAAGTGTTCTTACTATGCCTGCTTAAGCATATTTTCCTCTACTATTTCTTCTACTCTCATTGTGTCTCGAATTAATTCCCTTACTCTGTTTGCATTGAACATTCTACTATACCTGCGTGTTTTCTCTTCTTTGCATTTGATTCAAGTCGAAAACCCTAGGATTTGGGGTTTTTGGCGAGTTTGGTTTTGTGTGTTTGGACTAGGGTTCTATTTGAGCCCTGGACTCTCTCAAACTCACTTTGGAATCCATGTACTGAGTTTGAATCCTTTCGTGTATGAATTCTTCTGCACTAAGACTTTTCTGATTAGCATGTCAATCCCTTTTATATGCGTGTTAAAAATTTTCTTCGAAAGGTTTTCCAACTTGTGTTCAAATCAGAACCCTTTTTAGGGGTTAATTGATTACTACTGATTCTTCTTAAGTAAAGCCTCTCTTTACCTTTTTCTGACTTGGTTCATTCATACAAAATTTTCGACTCTTGATTGCTTGGCTGTCAATTGATTTCCTTTC
>NW_017702697.1:0-1608 GCF_001879085.1 Nicotiana attenuata | reverse complement strand
TATCCTATGAAGTATTGCCATGTACGATTGAGAAAGCCTTGGTTTCTTGATCATAATCTTCCGATTGATATAGAATGGAATAGGTATGTGGTTGATATAAATGGAAGGGGGCATTCCTTCATTCCTAAATACTTTGGGGATAAGTTGGTGGCAAGGCAAGATATTGGATATGGAGTTTGGAGTGCAAATCAATTCACAAGTCATTCTCCTAGTCCAAGGGGAGATTATGATGCTTATACTATTCCAAGCCAAGTTGTGTGTTTTGATGTTTGTTACAATGCACCTTACACTTATCCACCACCCCACTCCCAACACCAACTACAACCCCCAACCACACTTCAACCGCCACAAGTACATCAACTACTACCTTATCAACCTTCAGGCTTCACCATAACCTAGACCACCACTAACTCTACCTCCACAACATATGCCTCAAGCACCACCAAGGAGGGACAATCTCCCTCCTCCACCACCCATACCACCTCAAGAGCCTCTAATGATTAACAACCCACTTTTTCAGCATGATCATGAGACCACCTTGAATGAGTTGGATGACATCCAACAAGTTTCTAATGGAGAATATAGGAGGAATGAAGATATGTTGGTGAGAAAGGCTTTGTCTACTTCTATGGAGGAAGAAGTGAAAAATACACTAATGCATAATATCTTTTACACTAGATGTTTGATTTTGGTTAGGATGTGCACTTTGGTAGTTGATGGAGCAAGTTGTGACAATTTGGTGAGTGCTACCTTAGTGAAAGAGTTAAAGTTGGAAACTTTCAATCATCCTAGACCTTGTAAGTTGCATCAGTTGAATGCTTGTGGCGAACTTAAAGTCAACAAAGTAGTGAAGATTCCTTTCATGACTGGGATCACAAGGATGAAGTAATTTGTGGGGTCGTGCCATTACATGCTTGCCATATCATCCTTGGGCGACCTTGGTTGTATGATAGAGATGTTTTGCATCAAGGAAGGAAGAATCACTATTCTCTTAAGTGGAAAGGCAAGTTGGTGACACTTGAACCATTGGAACCAAGTCAAGTCTTGAAAGAGCAAATGAGTTTGAGAACATCCTTGAAAAATGCAAAGAGAAAAAGTAAGGATGAGAGACAAAAGAAAGAGAGATATGAGGGAAAGAGAAGTGAAAACTCTAGAGTTTAAAACGGAGAGGAAGTATGGAGTGAAGTGAGTGAGATGTCACAAGAAAAGAGTGCAGAGCTTGACAAGAAAATGAGAAAAAAGAAAGAAGAAAACAAAAAGAGAGTGAGGATTTCCTTATTCTAATGCTACTAATCTTTTTTCTTTCTCTAATTGTTTTGTATCTTGTGTTGTGACGACCCGGCCCGTCGTCACGTGAGTACTGCCCCGTTTTCCCCACATTATGCTTCTTCATGTTTCACTATCAGTATTTGGTGTGTTATAATTGATTCGGATTGGTTTCGGTAGCCAACGAGGCACTTAGTCTCTTTCAAGAAGGTCTTAAGTTGAAAAAGTCAACCGGACGTTGACTAATGAGTTAGAGGGTCTCGGATGTGATTTCCGGTGTTTCGGTTAGCTTCGGGGGATGATTTGTGACTTAGGAGTGCGTATCGGAATTGAGTTTTTGGA
>NW_017702696.1:0-1608 GCF_001879085.1 Nicotiana attenuata | reverse complement strand
ATTATCTAGGGTTTCATTTTTGCTTAAATGATTTACTGAATTTCTGCTTGCTTTCCTTAATCCTGAGATTCCTAATTAACGTCTCTTGCCTATTTAGGGGCTGTTTGACCCCAGAATGGTCTCTTATTGCTCAGGTTACCTTATTTGTGTGATTGATTGCTTGATTTATTGGTTCTAACCTTAATTAGCTGTTAGACTCACTTCTTGCCTTATTTGAAACTCAATCTGAGTTATTTATGGGAATAATTCCCTGATTGTGTGCCCTGTCAAGCTCAATTGATTATTTGATTGCTTTACTAATCTTATTTACAATATTAAGCTGCCTTGCCTTATTTACGTTACACTACTCGACTCCTATAAGTACAGGACTCTGTTTCAAACACACACACACACCTAACGAAAAACACTTAAAAATTCTTGTTCTCTCTCTCTCTCTCTATTGCAACCTTGTGCTACTTGTCTATTGCATTATCTAGTCGGCTGGAAGCCAAGATTAGATCTTAGATCCTATTTACTTCACTCTCCTACTGAAAATTTCCAACTGGTATGCCTCCATTACTGCTGTTCAAGTACACTTGTGTTTCCTGTTATCAGTATGACTATTTTTAGATCAATATGCTCTATGTTTACTATGTATATGGCCATGCAATTAGACTATATGTTTCCCGCTATTCAATTAAACTTAGGTGTTCCCCTGTAGTCAGCATGTCTACTTCTGTTCAATCTATGTGTTTACTAGCATGTCCACTTCTGTTCAATCTATGTGTTTACTAGCATGTCTACTTCTGTTCAATCTGTGTGTTTACTAACGTGTATACCTCTATCCAATTCATGTGTTTACTACAATAGCATGTCTACTTCTGTTGATTAAACCTATGGGTATCTTACTTTCAGCCTGTTTACTTCTGTTTTAGTTAGACCTATATGCTTCTACTTTCAGCAGGTCTGCATGCCTACTCATATCTAAATTAGATCTATGTCTGTCTATTTCCCCACTGGCATGTTCCTTCTGTCCTGTTCTAGATGCTCACCTCTCACAGACTCCTGATCAACATTGCTCCCAATTCCTGCTACCCCTTTTATATGTGATTGTTTGATTAATCCCAGCATGCCATGTCTTTGTGTTTACTCACCTAGTAACAGCTAAACTAAGTGATCCTGTTTCTGAATGTTGTTTGTTTGCTGGACCCTTTGCTTAAGCTCCAAGAATTGAATGACCCTGTTTGCTCCTTATTTCCTGGGAGTCTAAAAATATTTTCTCAAAACCATCTCTTGTAAAGCACTCTCACTCCAATTCTTGGAATACCTAGGTTCCTGCCCCTCCAGTGTGAGCACTGCTTTGGAGTCCGTGAGACTCCTCTGAACTTTGAAACACTAGGGTTGGCTATTCCACACTGCACAAGCTGTTGATATTTAAAGAGGACCTTGGTGTGAGCACTGCCCGGGGTCCCTGAGGCCCTTGGGAACTTTGACACATCAGGATACCCTCTCTTGCACTATGAGATATGGTACTCTGGAATGTTGAAGGCCAGGTTTTCCGCGTTCATGTTGGGCCTATTCGGGCTCCCTATAGCATAGTTTAGTTATTTTAATAATTCATTTGTTTTA
>NW_017702695.1:0-1608 GCF_001879085.1 Nicotiana attenuata | reverse complement strand
CCTACGTATCCTTTCGGAATCAAGTCAGACGTAGTTCAGGAAAACATTTGTTTTTGGTTGTTTTTGTTTTTGTTTTGTTTTGTTTTTTCTTCTTCTTTTTTTCATTTTTCTTTTCTTTTCTTCTTTTTTCTTTTTTTCTTATATATTTTTTTTCTTTTCTTTTTCTTTTTTTTTCTTTCTTTTTTTTCTGTCTTTTTCTCTTTTTTTTTTCAATAATACTTTCGGGTTCCAAAGAGGGTAGCCAAAGAAGAGTAACCAGCTCAAACTTGGTTTGCAAAGGGTTGATAATGTTTTGATAGCGGGAATCATCATCGTAGAAGGTCTAGACATAGTACCTTTTTACCGCATCAGCATTTACAGCTGCTTCGGGATCATTGCCTTTGATGTCTCCCAGATACAATGCTCCTCTCGGCAATATCTTTCGGATGATGTATGGACCCTTCCAATTAGGAGCAAATTTTCCTTTGGCTTCTTGGTGATGAGGGAGAATGCGTCTTAACACGAGTTGTCCCACTTCAAAATTCCTGGGTCGTACTTTCTTGTTATAAGCACGGGCCATTCTTTGTTGGTACAACTGCCCGTGACAAATCGCGGCCATCCGCTTTTCATCAATTAAAGACAACTATTCTAGACGAGTCTTGACCCATTCACTATCCTCAATTTCTGCTTCAACGATGATCCGGAGAAAAGGGATTTCCACCTCTGCGGGTATAACAGCCTCGGTTCCAGAGACCAAAAGGTATGGGGTAGCTCCTACCGATGTGCGCACTGTGGTGCGGTATCCCAGTAATGCAAAAGGCAACTTTTCATGCCATTGTCTGGAGCTCTGAATCATCTTTCTCAAAATCTTTTTGATGATCTTGTTTGCTGCTTCAACGGCACCATTGGCTTTAGGCCGGTAGGGAGTGGAGTTTCTATGCGTTATCTTGAATTGTTCGCATACTTCTCCCATCAAACGGCTATTCAAGTTGGTAGCATTATCTGTGATGATAGTTGCAGGAATGCCAAAACGACAGATAAGATTAGAGTGCACGAAGTCTACCATAGCATTTTTGGTGACTGACTTGAGAGTGATGGCTTCCACCCACTTCGTGAAGTAGTCAATAGCAACCAATATGAATCTATCTCCATTTGAGGCTTTCGGCTCGATTGGCCCAATAACATCCATGACCCAAGCAACGAATGGCCAAGGTGCTGACATAGGATGCAGTTCTGTTGGAGGTGCATGAATCAAATCACCGTGCACCTGACACTGATGGCACTTTCGGACAAAGCTGAAGCAGTCCTTATCCATAGTTATCCAATAATATCCTGCCCGAAGGATTTTCTTTGCCAAAACATACCCATTCATATGAGGTCCGCACACTCCTGCGTGCACTTTATGCATAATTCTTCCAGCTTCCTCGACGTCAACACATCTTAACAAGTTGAGATCCGGGGTCCTTTTGTACAAGACATCTCCGCTTAAGAAGAAACCACTTGCGTGTCGTCTAATGGTTCTCTTTTGATCTCCAGTAGCTTGCTCGGGGTATTCTTGCGTTTTCAGAAACCTTTTGATGTCATGGTACCATGGCTGGGTGATTGGTTCTGCCTCAACCGTATTACAGT
>NW_017702694.1:0-1608 GCF_001879085.1 Nicotiana attenuata | reverse complement strand
TTTGAATTTGAATCCCTTAATTATAGGGAGTCTTATGTAATTGATTGACAATCAGTCTTCAATCATTTTTACCTTATTTTCTCATGACTTTCACACTATAAATACACGACCCTTTTTTCACAAGGCACACGATTGAACACACTTCAAACTATACGATTTCACATTCTCTTCTGAACTCTCACTTAAAAGTATTCTGTCATCCTGTCTGCACTTTGGCTTTTACAAGACTACTGCTTTTCTTACTTGTTTCCTTGAAACTGGTATGTCCTAATTTTAGTTTCAGCTTCTTCCCTATGTGTTTGCTTTATAGTTGCTAAACTCTTGTCTACTTTGCTGTTCATGTTCAGTAGTTAAATTATATGTGTTTCTTTCCTTGTATCTTGCTTCTGTTATGAATCCCCATACCCCATTCCCCTATGTGTGCTGAGTTAAAGTTCATGGCCTGGCAGCATCCAAATTGCTGCCCAGGTTTGAACCTGACCTTCAATAGGTCCTAACTCCCAGTTTAAAGCTGACAGGCAGTCAGGGTGTGCCAGCATCCCAATTGCTGGGCATGACCACCAGCCTGCCATGGCCTTCCCTAATTTCCCCTTTATTGCACTTACACTTACTCCTAGACTCTAAGTTCTGCCCCCCTCCTATGAGCCTTGCCTTGGGACCTTGAGTTCCCTCTGAACTTGGACATTTGAGGGCTGACCCTTCCACACTGCACTATAATTCTGTAATGATATTTGGGGTGTAAGCACTGCCTGGAGTTCATGAAGCTCCTTGGAACTTTGACACATCCCAAATAAGAGAAAGACTTTGGAAATCTGATCTTTGGAAATTGGTTTATTTCATGTATCAGACTAGGAGTCTGAATTAGGCTCTCCCTGGTTGAAATTTTAATTGCTGATGTAATTTACTTTTCTGGATTCATTCAAGTTGTAATAATTTGTAATAACTATGGTGTGTATAGTAAAAATGGGGGAGGGTCTCTCATGTTATGCATATGGGGTAGATATCATGCTTTAGGTTTACTTCTGCAATCACAGCCTGTTCATTACTGCAGTAGAAATCATGCCTATAAGTTTATTCATTACTGCATTAGAAATCATGCCTATAAGTCATTTCATTATGCATTTAGAAATCATGTCTATAAGTTTATCTGCATTTAGAAATCCCGTCTATAAGTTCATTCGCATCTGCATATGAAAATGCTGCCTATAAGTTTATTCATTACTGCATATAAAAAATCATGCCTATAAGTTTATTCATTACTGCATATAAAAAATCTTGCCTATAAGTTTATTCATTACTACATATAGAAATCCTGCCTATAAGTATATTCATCTGCATATAGAAATCCTGCCTATAAGTTATTCATCTGCATTAGAAATCATGTCTGTAAGTTTCTGCACTTCTGCATATACACATTAGGCAAACAGTTTACAGGTTAAAATAAATCGGTTGCATCCTAGACACCATGCTTATAGGACTCCTATGTAGGGCTTTCCTTTTACGCTCAGTAGGCAGTATGAGAGGGTCTATGTTTGCAAAGGAACCTGGTCTTCTATATGAAAATTCCCCTGATGGAGCTCGTGCCTTTGATCAAAATGAATGCATCAG
>NW_017702692.1:0-1609 GCF_001879085.1 Nicotiana attenuata | reverse complement strand
TGAATTTGCGATTAGATTAATGGGTTTTAGTCATAGGAGAGTAGAGAATCGTTACCCGGTGATTGCCCTTGAAAAACCCTTGAAATTCCTCCCAAATCCGAGCTCCAAACCTTGAGTTTTGATAAAAATGGCAAAACCTCATTTTTGAAATGTTAAGTACTGTTGAAGAGTCTAAAGCATCGCGAACGCGATAGGAAGCACGCGTTCGCGAAGAAGGAAAATATCAGGGCCCAAAAATGCCCTTCGCGATCGCGAAGGGAGGAGCGCGAATGCGAAGGCCAGGGGATCAAGAACTACGCGAACGCGACAAGGCTTACGCGAACGCGATGGAGGAAATAGTGAAGATACGCGGACGCAGGTGATCTTATGCGAACGCGATAGGAACGGGCCCCCCTCTCTAGACTTACACTACGCGAACGCGGGAGAGTGGCCGCGAACGCTATGAGAGGATGGCTACTACTACGCGAACGCGGTGCCTTCTTCGCGAACGCGAAGAAGGAATTCAGACCTGCAACTTTCTGCAACATTTCCAAACTTCAAATTGCTCGGATGAGCATCCGAAACACACCCGAGGCCCCCGGGACCTCAACCAAGCCTACGGACATATCCCATAACATCATTCAAACTTGTACCAATCCATAAACCACCTAAAACAACGCCGGAAACACGAATTAATCTAACATTCAAGCCTAAGAACTTCAAATTCCAACAAAACACACTTTTGATCAAAAACCAAACCAAACCTTGCCCGAATGACCTGAAATTTTGCACACACATCCCAAATGACATGACGGAGCTACTGCAACTTCCAGAATTCCAATCCGACCCTCATATCAAAAACTCACTATCGGACTGTAAACTTCAAAAATTCAAACTTCGGCATTTCAAGCCTAAATGAGCTACGAGCCTCCAAAATACATTCCGAACATGCTCCCAACCCCGAAATCACCTAACGGAGCTAACAAAACCATCAGATTTCCATTCCAAGGTCTTCTTCACACTGTTCCGATTACGGACCATTTTTCAATTCTTAAGCTCTCATTTAGGGACTAAGTGTCCCAAAACACTTCGAATCCCAACACCGAACGTCCCGGCAAACCAAAATAGCAGAAATGAACTTAGGGGAAGCAGTTAATGGGGGATCGAGGCGTAAATTCCAAAAACGACCGGCCGGGTCGTTACACAATGCAAGTACTAAAAATATTTGATGTGTCACAGTCACTTTGTGGGTCAATTTGGCCATGATGCTGTATATACGAGATTTGATACGTGGTTCAAACAATTTGTAAGTTTCTCCTAAAAATATTCTAACACTATGTAGGTAAACAATGTTTGGAAGTTATGCTAACTTATGAATTTATTTAACGATTTGTAGGTAAATGATCCAAATAATGGTGTAAATCAATTTTTGAAAGATGTATCTTGGGGACCTGGGGTTGAGGTCACAACCATGTCTAAGTACGTTGTGAATGGTTATAAGTTTCATACAGAGGATTGCTCTAAAAATAAAAATAGCAACAACAGTGGGGTGTGGGTTCAAGGTGGTGATGGCAACCAAGATGGAGATATTGATTATTATGGTGTGCTCAAAGAAATAATAGAACTAGAA
>NW_017702691.1:0-1609 GCF_001879085.1 Nicotiana attenuata | reverse complement strand
GAATTCTAGGCATTGCTTCTCATCTCTTCTAGTTGCGGAAGTTTTCAAAGGGTTCCTAGTTCAATTTCGAGTAAATTTGAGGTCAAACAAGTGTGTTTTGGTTGATTTGTTGCTGATGATTCCCTGTTACTCCTTCCTGGGTTTGGTTTCGATTTGATTTGGGTTGAATCAAGCCTATTTGGGTTATTCCATTAGTTGATGTTCATCTGTCCTTATTCCTGGGTCATAGTGATACAATTTGGCTTTCAATTGGTCCTATGGTTGTGTTGCTGCTGGTTTATCACTGCTGATCCTGTTTACTATTCCTGACTCTACCTTCTTCTCTTGTTTTGCTCCAATTCCAGGTACACTTCCTATTGATCTCGAGTGTTGGAAATAAAATGAGATGTGGCTATTTGTTCTCCTTGTCGAAAGTCATTGCTGTATTTTTAATTGGATTCATAATTCTATTGTGTTTAATATACAACTAAGGACTGTAAATGAGATGCGTAATTGTTAGGTTAGAAATCAGTGTGTTGGTACATTCTCATTGTCTATAATTGGACTGTTCCTTTTCCAGAAATTATACAAGTATGATGTCTAACAATGTTAGCTTAGTATAGTTGATTCTGACCTGGTGTTACGTCATTTAAATTTTAGATGAGATATTAGTTCGATTTTCATAAGAATGGTTATGAGTGCATTATGCCTAGACTAGTGTTAGTGACCTTAAACCTTCATCTTGCTAAAAAACAAAACGAACATTTCCTATTTCTACAATGTTGTTGTTGCATGCCTGTTGTTTGAGCATCTGAAATTAAAGTGCTGATGTTATCCATTAAAATTATTTACCTCGGGCAGAATGAGTATACGCCTACCATGATCATCCGTTTGATTTATTTCCAGTTTCCTCAGTCTTTAAAGAGGTATAGCAAATTGCTTACTACTATAACTTTTGGAATGGCAAGAACTGGGCCTGATATTGGCCTCATCGCATAATAAGGCTCCAAAACGATCAGGCCAAGTTAATTGCTCAAATCCGCTGAGCTCAGCCCATATACGAGATTCCTTGGTCTGTAGGGCCTTTCAAATCAGGCTCCTTGTGAACCAATGCTAGGCCCAACACGAGACAGTCTCTTATGACGCTAACTTGCTTATTCTTTTATGCCTGGATCCATTTTTAAATGCTAAGGGCTGGACATCACAATATTAATTGGGTGATTTGGGTTCAGGGCTCGCTAGTTAAGTATCATGTTCGAACTAAGAGGTTCTCCTCTTGTTCGGGTGTGGACTTGAACTGGAGGCCTAAAATCCTTGCATACCTTAAATAATAGCAATTGATAATGTTAATCAATTAGGGATCTTTAGAGACAAAATTAAATAGAAAATTATAGATTGCTTTAGGATTAGCTTTTAAAATAAAATGAGACGAGCCTCGCCAAACGAAATGCATAACTTGCGGGGCCCTCTTTAAATGTTCACGTTAAAATACCTATACTTCGGGACGGGCCGTTTAGCGAACTTCACGGTCTTCCCTAAAGATAATAACGCGATAGTCGCTTTAGGCACGTATTTTAATAATTTACCTTCCTAAACTCGGGTGCGCATTTATGTGACCCAAATCCAAATC
>NW_017702690.1:0-1609 GCF_001879085.1 Nicotiana attenuata | reverse complement strand
TTCCGACGAAGTGAGCGGTCATGGTAGGCTGTCCCAAAGGAGTATGAGGGTGGCTGATAGGGACATTGGAGGTACCCCCAGATCTAGGGAATAGTTCAGGAAATCCAGGGATGGCGCTTGGAGGCTCCCTTCCATTGGTCCAGGCGTCCCACATCTCCATGAGTCGGAGACGTAGTATTCGGTTCTCTTCAGCTGTGACAGACTCAGATGCCGGGATCCCCGAGATGGGGCTGTCCTCAGAGATGGGAACTGCGGGCAAAGTCATTTCTGTAGACATTTCCACACTTCTTTTTGATCTGGTGAAGTATTGATGCGATGCTAGCTTACCACAACCAACCACCGTTTCTAAAGCTAAGCTGGAATTTGACAGCAACACACGGTTAGTTTGAGACAAGTAACAGATAGGCAATCACATGTTGGAGTGTGATGCACCTGTACAGTTAAACGGATGTCTACATGTTTGCACTGGTTGCATGCGTCATCCCGGCTTTTCTTTTCTATTTTCTCTCTACTCTTTGTTTTCTTACGTTTTCTTTCTCTTTCTATTTTTCTCTCATTTTTCTTTTCCCTCTGCTCTTCATCTCCTGCTTTTCCCTTTTCTTTTGCCATGGTTTTTACCTCCCGATTCCTTATTTTCTCTTCCGCGTTTCTTTCTTGTTTTTCTTTTATTTCCTTCCTTCGTACTTTCCTTCTCTTTTTCTCTCTTTTTCCTTAGGGTCACGGTCGATTCCTATGGAGATTGCCTACGTATCATGACCCCGCATGAATCAGACCAAGCGTAGTTCGCGCAAAATAAAATGTAAAATAAAAGCAAAATGTTTGGGTTTTTCAATTTTATTGATAGCAAATACTTTGATTACAAAGACTCAAAATTGAACTTAACAGACTCTGATAAAGAAAAACTACAGACTCCAACGTCAACTATTCTATTTCAAAGAAAATACAGACTCAACAACTGACTGACTCTTAGCGAAAAGAAAATACAGACTCAAACACTGACAGACTCTTAGCGAAAAGAAAATACAGACTCAAACACTGACAGACTCTAGAATAAGGAAATATGACAATCACGAATACATTAAAGCTCCTGGTGCCCGCGGGACATCATTCGGTCTCGCCGCGGGCCTATATGCAAGTTCCCCTTGAAGTCTGTCCAGGTCACTCATTATTTGCTTCACAAATATCATCACTGATGCAAAGAAAGTGGTGCGAGTCATGTTCTCGCACATTTGGCATTTCCTAGTAATGTAGTGAGCAACGGTTAAGATTCTTTCTCTGATTCTGCCCTTTTCTGAAGCAACCGCCCTATCTGTTGGACCCTGGCCTCCAAAGTCTGCTCGGCTATCTGGTTTTGTTCTTGGAGTTGTTGCAAGTCAATTTCTAATTGTGCCATTGCGCGTAATAATGCTCTCTTTATATCTTGAATTCCTTTGCCTGTTTGATCATTTTGTTCTCTGTGGCAATGACCCTTTTCCTTAACCCCGCGACCTCATTATCGTATTCTTCTTTCAACTGTTTAACCATGCGGGCTCGTTCTTCCGCATTTTTAGCCAATTGTTTTTGAACCCCGGCTTATTCTCTTTCTTCTTTGATGAGGTCAAAACTGTAG
>NW_017702689.1:0-1609 GCF_001879085.1 Nicotiana attenuata | reverse complement strand
ATGTGCTTCAATTCTCTTTTCTTCATGTGACTCTTTTGGTTCTGAGTTCTTACTACCTGTCAAACTCAACTATGGTTTCCACTCAACTCTTTGCATGCTTCTGATCTTCTTCTCTATTGTTAAACACTGAAACTTGACTATCATGCTTCGAATGTCTTCTTTTTAGTTACTACTACATGCTGTTATTTTGCCATAACTTGGCCTCACATGTCTATTACTTGTGCACTTCATTTATATACTGAGTCCCTTCTGTGATTGATTCTCAAACTCGTGATTGATTTTCAAAACTTTTCCTTTGTGAAATTCTGATTTTTACTCGCCTGTTAAGGGGTAATTGATTCTTTCTCTTTGTTTGGCCTTACCAGATCCTTTCCAAAAATAATTACATTCTTGTACTTAGACTTAAACACCTTGTATGATTTTACTGCTCCTTATCATGGCCCTGTTAGTATCTGTTTGAACAATAATCCCTTGATTAAAGGGAAGTCTTGTGTTAGTTGATTCTGACTTGTGATTGTTTCCATATTTTGTAAAACTTTACTTATTACCTTATCTCCACTCATTTTCAAAATTATAAATACCCTACCCTCTTTTCTTTAAAGACACGAACAACTTGAGTTCAAAATATACACACTTACTCTTAAAACTCTCTCTTTCTTTACTACTACTTGTGCTGTTGCTTTGCCTAGCCGGCTGAAAGCCAAGACTAGACCGTGGACTTGTGTTTGCTTTACCTTTCTACACTTTGCTTCTCTACTGGTATGTCCTAGTTAATTTACAAGCCTCAACAACAATATGTTTTCTTTAATTACTCCAGTTTGTCATTCCTGTCTACTTCTACTCATGTTTCTGGAGTCAAGATATGTTACTAGCATGCTGTAATACGTTCCCTTGTAAATTAATGTTTATCTATGTATGCACCCTGTCAGTCACTTGTTATTTATTTGCTACCTTATGAATCCCAAACCCCCGTATCCCCTTATATGCTTTAAGTTATGGTTCAGAAACATGGCAATATTCGAAGTTATTGTCCATGGATATGAACTGGACCCTTTGGGCCCTAAGCTTTGTCAGTTTTCCATCCCTATTCCCTTATTGCATGTGCTGAGTAACAGCTTTGGCCTAACAGTATTCTAGTTATTGCTCAGACCATAGCTTGACCTCCAGTAGGTCTTTACTCTCTAAATTTTTGGCCAACAAGTTTGGTTAGGGGTGTGCCAGTCTACTTTATGGCTGGGCATGACCACCAGCCTGCCTGGGTATTCCCTATCCCCTTTCTCTTATTGCACTTGCACTATGCTCTTAGAACTTAGGTTCTGCCCCTCTTGTGTGAGCCTTGCCTTGGGACCCTTGAGCTCCCTCTGAACTTGGACACATAAGGGCTGGCCTTCCACACTGCACAACTCAATTTTTGATTAACATCTTGGGTGTATGCACTGCCTGGGGTTCCTGAAATCCCTTGGATCTCTGAAACACCCTAGATGAGATAAGGCTTGGAAATCTGGATCTCAGAAGTGGCTCAATCTCATATTATTAGACATTAAGTCTGAATTAGGCTGCTCGGATGTAGCTGATGATTCCTGATGTAATCTTTTTTAATTCCAGTTTT
>NW_017702688.1:0-1610 GCF_001879085.1 Nicotiana attenuata | reverse complement strand
GGTCACAAGCTTGATTCCAAGCTAGGTGCCCAGTTCATATCATCCAAGTGGCGAGAAAAGTGTGTCAAGTTTTTTTTCTTCTAGGAGCACGGAAAGCAAAGGTAGTGGAAGGATGCAACAGCAAACCAAATGGTTGGAACTAAGTGTGAGGTACTCACACGAAGGACCAAGCTTGGGAGAAGCCTGAGTACCCCATGAGCTGCTAGTGCTTCGGCCTTTGGCCTACCAGGGAGTTTCTTTTACCCTCTTATTTTTGATATGACATGGGGACATGCCATAATTTTAAGTATGAGGTGGGAGACTTGCACTGGTAGTGTATTGTAGTGTATATAGACATTGAGTATGTTGTAATATTAGATTGATGTTGTTGTGTATAATTGACTGTACTCATATTAGAAGTAACTGACTTGGCCCAACGACGGACACTTGTCGACAGGTCTCTTGAGGGTCATAGTCGAATCTAAAAAAAATGTAGAGGACTCTTCCTGAGGACGGACCACTTGGACAGTACTCTTGAGGGAAGTAGTCCATGTAGTTTCGTTATTTTATTTTTTTTTAGGTAGTGTAGTACTTCCCCCTTGGTTTTTCTTTTGACCACGGTTCTTTTCCAAGGGCTTTTCTTGAACCGGGTTAGGTAGATTTTCCTTTTGTAGTTTTATGACTAAGATGGGTGAAGGCTAGAATACAACCCCTGATGTGCACACCTGCAAATAACTAAAACGAACTTGAGAGTGTGACGTCTAGGCTCGCTTGTGGACTCGTAAATCTATGCCTTAATTTTGCACATCTTGTCTTGCTTGAATGCTCGTATGAGTGTGTTGATGAACTGACTCGGAATGAGTTGCATGCTAAGTGTGTGGGAGATATTACTTGCATTCTGTGCTTGCATGCGATACCTAAAACTTGCCCTGTGTGTTTGCAAAGCGAAATAGAAGCTGTTTGATTTTAGAGATGATTGAGGCATTTCTTTGTGCAACCCTATATAATTGTGAATCCACCAGTATATATTGCAATAGTTAACCCCTTTGAGCCTGAAGCCTGTTCTTCGATAACCCTTTAATGACCTAAATCTCTGTGTTGAATAGCTTGATTGTTTGAACCTATACCTCCTAGAAGCGCTTGAATCACTAAAGAACATACAAAAGTCAAAGTGTGGGGTAGTAGGGAGTAAAAAAAAGAGAGAGAGAGAAGCCAGTTGCACCTAAAGAAAAGTGGGGGTCACGCGTGAAACAAAGATGTGGAAGAACGATTGGGCTGAGCATGGAAATTGAAATAAAAGGAAGTATGTATTAAAAGTGCTTAGGGAGGTTAGTCACTATATCCAAATATATCCTACCCGTCCCTTAGCCTACATTACAACCAAATGAAGACCTCTTGATCTTGACTGAACAGCTCGATTAGTAGAATAGTACACTAGGGGCAAGCTTATGGTGTGTCTGTGTAGCATATGAATGCTCTTTGCTGAGAGTGAGTGAATTCTTTCTATCCTTGGTTCCTTATTGTCTGAATTTTATGTGTGGGGAACTTCTCTTAGACTTGTGATGTGAGGGCATGTGACTCAGGAAGAAAAAGTAAATCTTCACTTCTGTAGAGTAATTAGAGTGAGCACG
>NW_017702687.1:0-1610 GCF_001879085.1 Nicotiana attenuata | reverse complement strand
TCATTAGATTCCTTATCTCGCCACGAGTTCATGCATATCAAAAGTTCTCAAATCCGACCCCAAATGGTACCTTCAAATCCAAATTCAAAAGTCCAAAATCCCAAGCCCTAGTTTCTTCCATTTTTAGCTTAAATTCCATGATTTTCTAGGTAGATTTCACATTAGAATCAGTTTTAAGTCCAAAATTCTTACCTCCAAACGTTTCCCCTTGTATCCCTCTTTAATCTCCTTCAAAAAGCTCTCAAAACGACCAACTATGGAGGAAAATAGACCCACATTCGCGGACAAGACGAGTTTAAAACATTTCTGCCCAGGCACTTATTCCTTCATCGCGATCGCGGGAGAACCTTCGCGATCGCGAAGCACAAAACTCAGCTCCCTCAATTTAACTCTACGTGAACGCGATAACTCTTACGCGAACGTGATGCCTGGCGACTTAACTCTACGCGATCGCGGACACCCTTACGCGTTCGTGATGCACAAATATCCAACCAAGACTCAGGTCCATTTAACCCTATGCGAACGCGACTCCTCTCCCGCGTTCGCGATGAATGCATTTCCCATACTATGCGATCGCGAGCCTCTCTTCGCGAACGCGAAGAACAACTTGACAGACTCCTCCATTCCTTCTACGCGATCGTGATACACCCTACGCGATCGCGAAGGGCAAATTCTCTGCAACCTGAACCTGCAACTTTCTACTATCTTTTAAGGCACCAAATGGTCCGATTGACCATCCGAAACTCACGCGAGGCCCCCGGGACCTGAACCAAAGGCACCAACCCATCCTAAAACCTTATTCAAACTTGTTTCGATCATCAAAACACCTCAAACAACATCAAATTACCCAAAACACATCGGATTCAAGCCTAAGTTTCTAAAATCTTCCGAAATACGCTTTTGATCAAAAATCCAACCAAAACACGTCCGAATGACCTAAAATTTTACACACACATCCCAAATGACACCACGAAGCTACTGCAACTCTCGGAATTTCATTCCGACCACTATATCAAAATCTCACCTATCAACCGAAAAATGCCGAAATCTCAATTTCGCCAATTCAAGCCTAAACCTTCCACGACCTTCAAAAAAGCATTCCGATCACGCTCATAAGTCCCAAATAACCTAACGGAGCTAACCAAATCATAAAAATTCCGATCCGAGATCCTATACAAACAAGTCAAATCTTGGTCAAACCTTTCAAATTTCAAGCTTCGAACTGAGAACTGTTCTTCCAAATTCATTCCGTTTAACCTGAAAACCTAAACCAATGATTTACATAATTCATAATACACCACACGGGGCAAGTCATGCCCGAGAACTGGCGAGTAAAGTGCAAAAGCTCAAAACAACCAGTCGGGTCGTTACACATGTATGGTACGCGAGCAGGGTGATTGTTTATTTAAATTTGACCGCGTCGCATGTATGATTCACGAGCGGGGTAATAGATGCATCTATGGTTCGTGCCGTTCGACCCTCGGCAGTGCACATTTTACATTTATGTTGGATCGGACCGTACGACCTCGGCATGAGATGCGCATGCTTATATTGCTTGCCTTTACATTTATTGACATTTGTAGCTGCTCTCCCGACTTGAGATAATTGTT
>NW_017702686.1:0-1610 GCF_001879085.1 Nicotiana attenuata | reverse complement strand
ATGACTGTGATTCTGTGTGATCCCATCTTCGGGAATTTGAGTTTCATTTACAACTGTTTCAATCACCTCTCTCACTAATTGCGTTTCAAAATGGACTGTTAGTACTAGCTTCTTTAATAAATCTCTTTCAATATGTGTTCTCCACGTTTAACTATATTCTTAGAATCTAGGTTCTGCCCCTCTTGTGTGAGCCTTGCCTTGGGACCCTTGAGCTCCCTCGGCAAAGAGGGGCAGCTGTGAGCACGTGATTTTTGCCCTATAAGAATTATTCCCAGAAATTCAAAACAAAAAAACATAGATATTTTACTTTTATTATTTTTACAATTTTGTGGATGTTTGGGACATTTTGTGGTAATTGTTTGCATTTTCGTTGTGCATGAAAAATATGAAAAAATATATTTGGCTTTTGCATTTAGGATTTAATTTCACATTTTAGGATTAATTAGTAGAAAATAACAAAAATGGTTCTTCTGCATTCATAGTCTAATTTGTCTTGGTTTGCATTTAAATTAGGAGTTAGTGTAGTTGAAAATTAAGAAATGTAATTTAGGGTCAATTTAGTCTTTGGTTTTAATTTAGCATTTAATAAAATCAGAACTATAAAATACAAAAATCAAATAAAAACAAAGAAAAGAAGAAAATAAACAAAACAAAAGAGTTTGAAATAATAAACAAAAGGGCTGGCCAGTTCAGGCCATTTTTCATGCAAAGGCCCAAAAGCCATAACCCCAGCCCAGACCCAATTCCACCCCTAAACCCGCTCAAAATCACCCAGTCCAAGCCCAAAAATACCGCACCCAGTCCAACCTTAAACTACCCCAAACGGTGCCGTTTAATGGGATATTAATCACGACCGTTGGATCTCAGCAATCCAACGGTCCGGAACTAACCATGATGTCGGGTATATAAGTGTCTTAACCCCCCCTACCCCTCGATTCGCCCTCTCCTACCCTAAAATCAGAGAACATATCGTCTCCGCCACTCTCCGCCATCGTCGAACCACCGTTATTTCCTCTCAAAACCCACTGAAACGCCCCAAATCCCTAACCCTAGCTGCCGCTTTTGGTTCCCAGTGGCGCCGCCGCCACCCAATCATTGCTTAACGGATACTTAGACTCAGTCATTTACTTCATACTTTTACTGCCCCTTATATGGCAATAATCAATCTATACCCCAAACTGATTTCATTCCTTAATTAACCTGTTAGTATCCGTTAAGCAATGATTCCTTATTTAAAGGGAATCACTTGTGTTAATTGATTCTGATTGTGATTATTTCCATGTTTGTGTAAGACTTTACTTATTACCTTTTTCTTCACTCGTTTTCAAAACTATAAATACCCTACCTTCTCTTCTTTCAAAGGGACGGACAATTGAGTTTAGAACACACACTTACACACTCAAAACTCTTTCCTTCTCTATTATTAATAGTTGTGCTACTGCTTTGTTTAGCCGGCTGAAAGCCAAAGCTAGACTGTGGAATCCTGCTTATTGTACCTTTCTGCACCTTGCTTTTTCTACTGGTATGTCCTAGTTAATTTTTTAAGCCTCAACAACAATTTGCTTCTTCAATTATTTCAGTTTCCCTCATTCTTGCTTACTTCTGCTTGT
>NW_017702684.1:0-1610 GCF_001879085.1 Nicotiana attenuata | reverse complement strand
ATACCATGAGCATATTGATTTGGAAGACAAGTTGTCGTACCTTTAGTTCTCTCATATAGGGTCAATTGTCAGGGCGGGTTAAGTTGTTTGAGTTATGATAATCTCATAAGTGTTTTAACTTCATTTTCATCCTCATGGGCTTACGGCATAGATTCCTTGTGTTAGCTAACATCAGGAGTGTAATTTCACTTCATGTATTTTGAATCCCATATCGCATTCAAGGTACCAGAGCATGAATTGATTTTCCCTTCACCCTAGGAAACGACTGGGTCATGTACTTGAATATTCCTCCTTAATGATTCCTATTGCCAATGTACTACTTATCCCTATGCCTCATTTGCGTAATAATTGACGTCGTCACAGTGATTAACCATGTCAGCATTATTAGTTGTAACTTTCGTGTCCCTTTGCATATAACCTCAGAAAGTACTCTACTCAGCGCATTAGTAGATTCCTGAATAACTCCAGCCTGATCTTGAACTCTATTGTTCCTCATTGTATTAGATCCATTGGGTATTGTAAGTTCAGACGAGTCAGAGATGAAGCTTCACGGTGTGATCACATATATATTTGATAGATAATTTTATGGTCAGTTTATGATAGTACATCTTAGAGTAATTGTTGAAGGTCATCAAGGGTTTAGTGTGAGTGTTTGCCTAGAGATTTAGAGTTTGGAGGGTGAGCAGGCTATTCTCAGTATTTTGCCCTGAAGATGTTATGCGAGTGGATAATAAAGGTGTCACGACCCAATTCCCAAACCCGATCGTGATGGCGCCTCTCGTGAAGACAAGGCCAGCCAGACCATCGTAAAACTCCTTTTTAAGCAGTTACTTAACATAAACAGTTCTAAAACCTGATTTAGTAACCATAAAGTGCGGAAATAGCAAACACAATTCAGGCCCTCGGCCTTACTCATATCAATATCAGTATAACACTGCTGCGGCGCGCAGCCCGATCCAAAAGTATCCTTACAATTCAGGCCCTCGGCCTTACTCAGTCAAAATCACATAAGCCACTAGGGCATCAGTAAAACATGATGCTCAGCCCAAATATTGTTAGAAATATCGTTTCAAGTGTTAAAGTAAAATACACTTGACTGAGTCGTAAAACAGTGGGAAATACGTGACTGAGTTCAAGTATATAATTAAAACAGTGAGGAATTATCAACAAAAATCCCCCAAGGGGTTAAAATAGCTGGCACGAAGCCCAAATATGGCAATCATCCCAAATTATGATAATATCAAATAGGTTTCAGTCAAATACGCAGTAAATTCATCAATCGGGACGGACTAAGTCACAATCTCCAACAGTGCTCTACCCTACGCTCGCTATCCGGCGTGCAAGTCACCTCAATATAGCACTACGATGTGCAATTACGGGGTTTCAAACCCTCAAAATATCATTTACAATCATTACTCACCTCGAACCGGCAAAATCTCTAGCTCGCGACGCCTTTGCCTCTCAAATCGGCCTCCACGCGCGTCGAATCTATCCACAACCAGAACGAATACGTCACAATATGCTAAGGAAACAATACCCAATCGAAAACAATCGAAAAATATCAAAAACCCCGAAATTAGCAAAACCCGAGCCCCGGGCCCACTTCTCGA
>NW_017702683.1:0-1610 GCF_001879085.1 Nicotiana attenuata | reverse complement strand
CTTCTGGCTTTGCTTTGACAGATTTTCCGACGACTAAGATGAAGAAGATGGAGTATCGTTTTTAAGTGTCTTCCTTTTAATTTTAAATTGATGACACGTGTCAGAATCTTATTGGTGCGTGGTATACACTCGTTGAGAAAAAGTGGTCAAATGCTAAAGTGGTGTGTATTAGACACACTTTTAAAAGGTTGAGTGTGTAATATTATTTTTCTCCACAGAAAGTGTGTAACAGGGATTTGGTCGATAGTTCAGGTGTCAACTTATGTATTTAGCGTAATTAAATAATTATTTTAAATAAATTAGCGACCAAGGTTGGTCGCTTTTTGGTCGCTAATTTGGTCAAAATATTGATCGGACTCGTCAGACTTGCTTGGTTAAAGAAATACTGAAATTAGCGACCAACTTTGGTCGCTAAAGTGGGACCCACTTATAAAATTTTAATAATTATATTATTATTTAAAAAAATTATAAAATATAAATAAATACAATTCAAAATTAGCGACCAAAGTTGGTCGCTCACGAAAGGGGAAGCAGATAGAGACCAACTTTGGTCGCTAATCTGGGACCCAGTTATAAATTTTTAATAATTATATTATTATTTTAAAAAATTATAAAATATAAATTAATATAATTCAAAGTTAGCGACCAAAGTTGATCGCTTACTAAAGGGGAAGCAGATAGAGACCAACTTTGGTCGCTAATCCGGGACCCAGTTCTAACGTTTAACAATTATTTGTATAAAATACAAATAAATCTATTTAAATTTAGCGACCAATGATTTTCTGGATATTTAGCGACCAACTTTGGTCGCTAATTTGAATTTCTGGATAATTAGCGGCCAAAGTTGATCTCTTTTCAGGTCAACATTGGTCAAAATTAAAAATCACTTTTGTATTTACTATCTAAATAATATAAATGTAATCCGTTAACACTTTTGTAATACAAGGGATGAATACACTAAAATATACTTTAACATGCTATATATGTAGTTAAAGTAGTACAACGAAGCGTGTTTTATATATATATATATATATTGAATCATCGACTTATAACCTAGTGATGAATGAATATAATTCATTAACTCTGTTACAATACAAATAATGAATACAGTATCGTGTACTATAACATGCTATATATGTAGTTAAAGTAGCACGAAGTGTGTGTGTTATATATATACACACTAACATATACTATAACAAGTTATATATACGTTATAGTATTACAGTGAAGTGTGTGTGTGTATGTGTGTGTATATATATATATATATATATATATATATATATATAAGCGCTCGGAACACAGGGCCGGGTTCTTTTAGGTATTGATACACTTGTAAATTGATTCATCGACTTATAACCTACTTAGATGCATGTATATATATATATATATATATTAAAACAAAACGTCTCGATTTATATCAATTAATATGTTATAATTGATTCATCGACTTATAACCTAGTGATGGATGAATGTAATCCATTAACTCTGTTACAATACAAATAATGAATACAGTATCATGTACTATAACATGCTATATATGTAGTTAAAGTAGCACGAAGTGTGTGTGTTATATATACACATACTAACATATACTATAACAAGTTATATAT
>NW_017702682.1:0-1611 GCF_001879085.1 Nicotiana attenuata | reverse complement strand
CTCGAATAGAAGGAGGGGATCGTCAACTGTGGAAGGGGGTTGACTGTGCCTGAACTACAGTGGCCACTCGTTGAGAATGATTTGATTCGCAGCTGACATCCAGTTAGTTCAAACTGGCTAGAGACTGAGCAAGCTGGTGGGCAGTGAACCTGTGGGTCTTCGAGGAAGGGACATCCTGGTCTGCTGCAGTAGATGGACCAGCACTAGAAGAAGGACCCTGGGGCAATGTCTCACTGGTAGCTGGGATAGTGGAAGGCTCAGTGGACTGCTGAATAACCGCTGGCTCCTCAGACTGGCCAGGTGCGGTGGAAGTGGATGCCTGAGACTTTTTGGACCTCTTTGGGTTGTCGGGACCCAACTGACTGTACCATGAGTAGGGGGCCACTGGATCTACCTGAACATCAAATTTCTTCTTCTTTACCTTCAACTCTCTGAAGTACAAGGAAAGAGTGTTTGGGAAGGGGTAGTTTGTGTTTGTCTCCTGCCCTACCGTAGAAATCACTCTTGACATGATGTTGCCCACATTCAGAGGAAAACCGGCCATAATGGAAGCTACTAACACTGCACGAGGAATAGGAACTGTATGATCATGAGTTGAAGGGTCAAGCCTACTGCACACGAAGGTCAACCACCCCTTTGCTTCAAAACTGAACGTGTTTCTCAGAATTTTCTCTCCTGCCTTCAACCAAACTGGGACAGTGCCCGGAGCTGCCAAGTGCTGGGCCAACCACGGGCGAACCTCTTCTTTCATTGCCAACTTTTCTAAGTATTGGGATTCGTCTTCTTCATTGAACCCCAAAAATTTGTTCAGAGACTTCCCATCAAACATCACTACCTTGTCCCTCACTTTTGTCACCTTTGAATCTCTCACCACATGATAGACATTACAGTAAAACTCTTTCACCATATGTTCATTTGCAACTATGCAACGTTCCTTGAAGAACCCCCAACCCTCTCTAGTTCGGAATTGTGCTTGCACATATGGGTTTAGAGGAAGAAGATCAGAATCAATAAATTGCCTCTCCGGAATCAACTTTCTTTTGGGCCACCACTCTCGAAATCTGTGGAAGGCTATTTCACTGACAAATCTATCAGCCCATGCTTCCGGTTTTCTTGTTCTCTCAATACCACCAACTTGGGGTTCACCCCCCTCGCCGTATCCTGCACTCTCCCCAGACAATGAAGCTGTGGGGGAGGTGGAGTATTGTGCCTCACTTCTATCCTCGGACTCATCAGACGAGTCCAAAACTACATTCACCGGCTTCTTGAGGCTTTTATCAGTTGGTCCCTTGGAGGTAGGTGAAGCTGAGGGAGAGTCATGTAATTGAAGCGAAAAAGACATGTGAGTTGGAGCACATTCAGAAGTAATACTCCGGGATGGGGCGTACTCACTCCCTGAAGAATGGGAGGCAGCTCTATCAGCTTCCCGTATTATCTTGCGGGTCTTTTTGATATTCTCCCGAGTCTGGGGAGTGAGTTTAACAACCCGCTTCCCTTTTCCCCCTCGGGAGGAGCCACCCCTCCCAGGTTGTTGTTCTTTTCCCCCTCGCTGCTTTACCATGATCTGAAAAGGAAAGTCTAACATTGTTAGTTGAGGCATATGCAGTGAAT
>NW_017702681.1:0-1611 GCF_001879085.1 Nicotiana attenuata | reverse complement strand
TTCCATGTGATTAGTGTCCTCTTGGACTTGATGACAGCATCTACATATACCTCAATCTCCTTGTGAATCATATCATAAAAAATGGTAGTCATGGCCCTCATGTAGGTGGCCCCTGCATTCTTCAGGCCGAATGACATCATCTTGTAACAGTACACTCCCCATGGCGTGATGAAAGCCGTTTTCTCAGCATCTTCTTCATCCATCCAGATCTGATGATAACCAACGAAACAATTTACAAATGATAGCAACTCATGTTTGGCGCAATTGTCAATCAGGATGTGTATATTCGACAAAGGGAAGTCGTCTTTCGGACTGGCCCGGTTGATATCCCGGTAGTCGACACAGACTCTGACCTTCCGTCCTTCTTTAGCACTGGCACGATGTTGGCTAACCATGTCGGGTATTCTACTATCCTGAGAACCTTAGCTTTGACTTGATCAGTGACTTCTTTCTTGATTTTCAAACTCATATCAGGCTTGAACTTTCTGAGCTTTTGCTTTACCGGCAGACATGTCGGATCGGTTGGCAGTTTATGGGACACAATAGACATACTCAGACCAGTCACGTCATCATAGGACCAGGCAAATATGTCCTCATATTCCTTTAGGAATTCTGTGTATTCCTTATTTTCTGATGGCGATAAGTGAACGCTGATTCGTGTTTCCTTGACATTTTCTGCATCTCCCAAGTTAACAATCTCTGTCTCGTCCAGGTTGGACTTAGGTCTCTTATCAAAGTTCTCAACTTCTTTGACAATCTCCTCTGGAATGTCATGTTCTTCTGAATCAGTGTCCGTTTGTTGCATTGTATGTCACAGTCATTGGTTCATCAAGATAAGTAATAGTAATGTTGTATAAGTAAAGTAAGGAGAAAATGATAGAAATAAATATTAATTCATTGGAAAAATCAAACATGCTTTGATAAATTGAATAATTTTTTTGAACATTGAAGATTTTGTTGCGAAAATTGAAAAATGGGAAAAGAAAATCATTCCGCAAATAAAACAGTGAATAGTGCTTGTTTTAGCCTTGCTACCCCGAGGCTCGTCGGGCTCTGGTGGTCCAATTGTTGAGGTATGCCCCTCTGCTCACAGCTTGTATGGAAGGACCTTCCTCCCCCTCCTCCTCGAGAATAACACAGCAATCCATATCATTGTCTTCTAGAACCAAGTTTTTCACTACCGCGAGTGCTTCTTCTTCATCTGTTCCATAGGCGACGTCGGCCTGTTGGAAAGTCTGCTCCAGGTGCGGTATTGGTTGCTCTAATGGGTAGTAAGGACCGCGCCATGGTGGCGACCAATTATTGAATTCCTTCCAGGTGTATTCATATCCCAAACCGAAAGTAGTGCCATGTTTCTTGAGTTTTATAGGTTTAGAGATCCCTTGGAGGTTCTTTCCGAGTCCTTTGCCAGGTTCGTACCTACTCCAATCCAATATACTCTCAATCTTGTTATCCCACCATTTGTCTTTGTTGACAGCATTGAACCACTCGATGTGGTGTTAAGTCTCTCCACCTAGCTTTCTTCTTCCTCCGATTGCCGGAATGGTCTGGCGACTGTATATAGGATTGCTGCCGTCACCGTGAATGATCACTTCCTGGTGATTCCATTCG
>NW_017702680.1:0-1612 GCF_001879085.1 Nicotiana attenuata | reverse complement strand
ATTCTACCCATGATGTTGCAAAACTTTTTATGAAAAACATATACAAGTTACATAGAGTACCTGAGAATATCATTAGTGACCGGGATCCCATTCTTACAAGTAAGGTTTAGCAAGAATTGTTCTCTATGATGGGAGTAACACTCAATACCTCTACTGCCTATCACCCTCAAACTGATGGACATACAGAGGTAGTGAACAGGTGCTTGGAGACATACCTAAGGTGCTTCTGCTCAGACTCACAATTAGACTGGTCCCAATTCTTAGCATCTAGGAGTGGTTGTACAACAAAACCTTCCACACTTCTATGCAGAGCACACCATATGAGACTTTGTATGGACAATCACCCCACTACACTTACCTTACATGGCTGGGGATTCTCAAGTAGAGGAAGTGGACAGAAGCCTACTAACTAGAAAATTCAAGACACAACTGCTGAAGTATCATCTCAAAAGAGCCCAACAGAGGATGGAAGAACAAGCCAATAAACATAGATCTGACAGACAATTCAAAGAGGGAGATTGGGTTTACCTCAAAATCCAGCCATACAGGCAACTATCCATGTCAGGCAGGCATTTTACTAAGTTATCAGCAAGGTACTATGGCCCTTACCAAGTGTTACAGAAGATAGGACCACCGTGAGGACTGATTTGCTAGAAATGATTATGCAAATCTGGAGCTAGATGAAGAATTGAAGGCAATCATTCAATCAACACAACAAGGAGAAGCTGATGCTAAGGGGTACACTTTTATACATGGCCAACTCATGAAGAAGGGAAAGTTAACCTAATCTTCAACTTAGGAAGGATATCCTGCAATTGTGGCATAGCTCAACAGTAGGAGGGCACTCAGGGATAGAGAACACCTACAGAAAGGTAGCTGCTCTCTTCTATTGGAAGAACATGAGACAGGAAGTTTAAGAACTGGTCAAGGAATGTGATGTTTGCCAGAGGCACAAGTATGACAATGCTCCTTATCCTGGATTGCTAGAACCACTCAAAATACCAGTGGCAGCATGGAGTAGTATTAGCATGGATTTCATATACGGCTTACCTAAATCTAAAGGAAAAATAGTGATTTGGGTGGTGGTGGATTGACTAACCAAATATGCTCATTTCATAGCCCTTTCCCATCCTTATTCTGCCCATGATGTTGCAAAACTTTTTATGAAAAACATATACAAGTTACATAGAGTACGTGAGAATATCATTAGTGACCGGGATCCCATTTTTACAAGTAAGGTTTAGCAAGAATTGTTCTCTATGATGGGAGTAACACTCAATACCTCTACTGCCTATCACCCTCAAACTGATGGACATACAGAGGTAGTGAACAGGTGCTTGGAGACATACCTAAGGTGCTTCTGCTCAGACTCACAATTAGACTGGTCCCAATTCTTAGCATCTAGGAGTGGTGGTACAACAAAACCTTCCACACTTCTATGCAGAGCACACCATATGAGACTTTGTATGGACAATCACCCCACTACACTTACCTTACATGGCTGGGGATTCTCAAGTAGAGGAAGTGGACAGAAACCTACTGACTAGAGAATTCAAGACACAATTGCTGAAGTATCATCTCAAAACGAGCCCAACAGAGGATGGAAGAACAA
>NW_017702679.1:0-1612 GCF_001879085.1 Nicotiana attenuata | reverse complement strand
TCAAACATATTTGGATTTGATTTCTATATCTACCTTTATAAAGCTAATGATTGAAACTAAATTATGCTACTGGAATATTGCTAAGTTGTAATTAATATAGAGAAAGGCACTAGGGTCGTGGCATTGCCTAGGTGGCTAATTAACGGGTAGATGCTACTAAGGATAGATTGACATGTTTGAGACTTATGCTATAACCGTTGCATAATTGTACCCACTCTCACACCTCTCGGTAGAGAGAGTGATTTTTCCCAATTGACTCTCTCGAGACTAATTGGGTAGGCCAATTAGACCAAGCAACTAGGGTTCAAGTAGGGTGATTACTCTCTCGAGGTTTAACCCGTTAATTGGGACTACCATTTCTCATGGGTCCATCCCAATTCCTTGTTGGGTCAATTTTGGGGTCTTAGACTCTCTTTCTCAAGAAGAGTTAAACCTACTAAGCTAGAATTAGTGTTTGCAACCACCAATCCTTAATTAAAACCTAAAATTAACCCAAATAGCAAACACCCAATATCAATCTAACCTTAGATGGCAACACCCAAAAATGGCTAAACTAGTCGTTCTCACGAGCTCAGCAACTTCAGAAAAACAAAACTTGACCTAAAAATGAAAAAATGTTCTATTTATACTGGGATGGAAAAATTGGACAAAAATACCCCTGCGGGGTCAGCGCGGACCGCGCAAACATGACCACGGCTGCATTGGCTCTTGAACTCTTGGCTTCTGCTTCTCTAAAGTTGAGGACCGCGGACCGCGTAAAAATGTAGCGCGGTAGCGGTGAAAGTTAGCGCGGCCGCACAGAAATGAGCGCGGGCTGCATTGCTTGGAAGGGGTCAAAATTAGGCTCTCTGAATCTCTGCTCCGCGGACTGCGTAAAAGTGTAGCGCGGCCGCGGAGCCTGACCGCGAACCGCAAAATGAACGCGGCCGCGTAGCCTTCCTTTGAATATTGCCATTCTCTGAACCTCCTAGTGCGGCCGCGTTCACAGTTGCGCGGTCCGCACTAGGGCCTCTTTTCCTCAACTTCCTTGGTCTTTGACACTTGAGCAGGTTTCACTCCTTTCTGAGCCGATATTTGACTTTTGTTGCTTTGTCGATCAAACCTGCAATCAAGTACAACTTGTGAGCATTTTGGGACTATTTTGTAGCAATTGTATAACAAAAGCGTAGGCAAGTAGGGGTATAAAACACGTTAAAATCCTAACTTATCAACTCCCCCAAACTTAAGCCTTTGCTTGTCCTCAAGCAAACAAAATAAGACCTACCCCTTAAAGGAAAATCCACATAGTCCCAGCCATCCTAAGGCAACCTCAACAAGCATCAATTGGGACTAACAATTGCCCTCAATACGAATGCGTCATTAACACATTTAACTTTTGAAAAGAACCATGGATCCAGTGTGACACAAGAGCATCAAGAGTTGACACATTTCATCAAAGAGCTTATCTCAATTACTTTGGTCATTGTGGAACCCAAACTCACACGTCCTCAGCTCTCCCTAAGCGAACCTCACCTTTTAGAGTATTAACACACAAATCGAGGTTGATGGAGTTTCACTCATCTCTCTCAAGAAGAAGGTCACAAGTCCGGCTTTAGGTACCATATGCTTGCCC
>NW_017702678.1:0-1612 GCF_001879085.1 Nicotiana attenuata | reverse complement strand
GAGAAAAAAAAAAAGAAAAAAAAAGGAAAAAAGAAAGAAAAGAAAAAGAACAGTGAATAAAACAGAAAAATAAGAAAGACAAAGAAAAGAAGTGAAAGGAAAGAAAACAAAAGTGGAAGAAAAGGAAAGGTCGCAACAATGAACGTAGCTTTATGCCTGAACAACGTTTGACTTGATCCCGAAAGGGTACGTAGGCAGCCTCACTGAGGTTCAGTCACAACAAAAGAAAATCCGAGAATTCCCAAGAAGGAACTGGGGCAGAAGTTATGGTTGTCGCGAGAGATATGATTCCGAAAGTTGTAATATTGAACCCATGTTTGAATTATTTTGAGCTTTTATACCTTTCTTTCTAAAACCCATCCAAAAGCCACATTACGGTCCAAAGAAAGACCTTCTGATCAATCTTAAGAAATGTCAACGCAAGCAGGTAAAGTGATTCTTATTGGGGACAACACTCTGGCGCCAGAAGGAAAATGATGAAATGAGAGAGTCTTACTGGTGAAAACCCTCACGGGCACCGCAAGGCGAAGTGAGTTTGAGAGATATTAAAAATGAGAGAGTCTTATTGGTGAAAACCCTCATGGGCACCGCAAGGCGAAAGCGAGTCTTCAGATGTGCAAATGAAGGAAGTCTGTGGTTGAAAGATGTTTGGAAACATGGCAAAAGAAGCAAGGCTTGGGTTTTGGTGAGAGTCGGGCGTGAAAGTATGAGACAACAAATGTGGTAATTGACAATTTATTGGTTGGACAGACTAGGTTGGGATCCAAAATGCATGGCACGATCAATAGAATCAGCCTTTCCGCTCAGATAAGTCCTGTCCTTTTTCTCTTCATTACTGCTCATTCATTTGCAGAGTTTTTCTATCCTCAAAACCTTCGAGGTCATTGCATTTCATTTTCTTGAAATCTTCTATAAGACGTTTTAGTGTCAGTTCTATTCAAAAACAAAAGAAGGATGTAAAAGCTAACTACCAGCTTCCCAGTTGGGTGGCACAACAAGTTGGGGACATGTCAAAAGAGAGTAAAACATGAAGGACCAATAAAAATCAGTGGAATAATCAGATGTTTGCAAGGAAGAGGCAAGGTTCACAAGAAGGGGACAGGAACACCAAACAGTAATATGAAGTAAAACATGTGGGTCATCGAGACCAGAGGGTTGAAAGTCAATTGGGAAACCGTGGCAAGCGAAAGCAAGTTCAGGAAGCAAGTCAGGGTGAAGTCGGAAGCGGGAGCATGGCCAACAAGAATGCCAGCAGCTAATCACCATTTTACATTAACAAATTTTTCTTTGATTGAAACAGGGGCAGAAATTTTCTTTGTTGTTTATTTTGTTGAAGTCAGGCGCCCACCTGGAGAACAAGGGAATACATTTCAAGTCTAGCAATCAGACGCCCACCTGAAGAACAAGGGAATAAATTTCAAGTTTCAGCAATCAGGCGCCCACCTGGAGAACAAGGGAATACATTTCAAGTTTCAGCAATCAGGCGCCCACCTGGAGAACAAGGGAATACTTTCAAGTTTCAGCAGTCAGGCGCCCACCTGGAGAACAAGGGAATACATTTCAAGTTTTAGCAATCAGGCGCCCACCTGGAGAACAAGGGAAGTACAATCCA
>NW_017702677.1:0-1612 GCF_001879085.1 Nicotiana attenuata | reverse complement strand
AAGAGAATTACTATTTTGGAGTCACCATTAAAGGTCATTCGAAGCTTCAATTTCAAAATTGGATTTTTCGATTTTGTTAGTTGTTTGGATTGGGTGTTGGCCCAATTGATTGGGATCGTCAAGGGGAGTTCAAAACTCAAATTTGAAGTGATTTGGAGCAGATTTGAGGTAGATTTGAGTTGAATTTCAAAAGATGCCCAAAGAAGAAGAAGAACATGTGAAGCTCCATTAATATGATTCATTTGTATAATAGTGTATAATAGTGTATAATATTGTATAAGTAACATATAATAGTGTATAAACATCTCTTATACATTATTTTATACAAGGCTGATACATTTCTTATTCCTCCTCCTCCTCCTCCTCTTCATTTTTATACACTTTTATACAACTATATATATAATATACCTCTTTTTATAAAAGTGTATAATATTGTATAAAAGTGTATAAGCATTTCTGACGAATTTTTTGTACGATTTTCACTTGTAATTTTTGATATTTGGATCCTGTAAATAATGTATCAGCCTTGTATAAGTGAATCTGTTTCTCTTTGCAAAATATACTTGATGTAGTTGTGCAGAATGCAGATCAGTACTGTGGATTTTCTCAATTGTATTTGATGTAGTTGTCTTGATTCATTTTTGTTGTTTGAGCTGTTTTCTGACTTCTGACCATAATGTGTAATGTCCTTTTATCTTATAGGTTAAAATCTGATGCGAGAAACCGCTCTCTGCAATAATTATTTCTATTTTATTCAGGAGTGCTTTGACACTGTATGAGAATATTGCTTCCATATGGATGAGCATCTAGACTTTAATGCAATGCTATTGGATTAAAACAGATCTTAGTATAAGTTGGACGACCTTATTTGGACAGGGTATCCCTTTTAAGTTTGGATCGTATTTCTAGCAGTGAAGGAAGACAGTTTTGAAGTTTGTCTATGATCATAAAAAGATTGTTGTAAGCTACATACCCAAGGAGTAGAAGTAGAAGTAGACAAGGTAGAAATAGATAAGCTAGGAGGGAGTTTCATATAAACTTCTTCATCAAGATCACCATGTAAAAAAGCATTATTTACGTATAGTTGATATAGTAGCCATGTTTTAACAACAATAACTATTAAACATTGAATAGCAGACAACTTTATTATAGGTGAGAATGTTTCAATAAAGTCTATTACTTCAGCCTGAGTGTCTCCTCTAACCAGTATTTTTGCTTTATATCTTTCAACACTACCAACAGTCCTATATTTTATTTTGTTGATCCACTTATAACAAATAGGCTTCTTTCCCTTAGGTAACTCAATAATATCACAACTGTGATTGGCTTCTAAAGCCTCCAAATTCCTTCCTCATAGTCTCTTACCGGGCTAGAATATGAGCAGCTTGAGAATACATAGTAGGTTCTACATGCTGAAAAGAAGAAGTAGAACTAGAGAAAGAAGGAGGAAATTGATAAACATAATCTTGCAAGTGAGGAAGAGGGTGATATGGCCTAGCAGATTTTCTTAAGAGTGGAGTTGTAGGCATAACATGAGACGGACGAGGAGTAATAGGTAGATCTGGTGCAGAGACTGGCGGAGAAGAAATAGAAGAGGAAGTAGAATCAGTGG
>NW_017702676.1:0-1612 GCF_001879085.1 Nicotiana attenuata | reverse complement strand
GAATATGTCCTCATATTCCCTTAGAAATTCTGTGTATTCCTTCTTTTCTGATTGCGATAAGTGAACGCTGATTCGTATTTCCTTGACGTTTTCTACATCTCCCAGGTTAACAATTTCGGTCTCGTCCAGGTTGGACTTAGGTCTGTTCTCAAAGTTCTCGACTTCTTTGACAATCTCCTCTGGTATGTCATCTTCCTCTGAATCAATATCCGTTTGTTGCGTTGTCTCATTGCATGTCACAGTCATTGGTTCATCAAGATAAGTAATAGTAATGCTGTATAAGTAAAGTAAGGAGAAAATGATAGAAATAAATATTAATTCATTGGGAAAATCAAACATGCTTTGATAAACTGAATAATTGTTTTGAACATTGAAGATCTTATTGCGGAAATTAAAAAATACGAAAAATCATTCAGTAAATAAAACAGTGAATAGTGCTTGTTTAGCCTTGCTACCCCGAGGCTCGTCGGGCTCTGGTTGTCCTGATGGTCCAGTTATTGAGGCATTCTCCTTTGCTCACGGCCTGTATGGAAGGGCTTTCCTCCCCCCCTCCTCGAGAATAACACAACAGTCCATGTCATTGTCTTCTAGGAACAAGTTTTTCACTGCTGCCAGTGCTTTTTCTTCGTCTTACCCATAAACAACGTCGGCTTGTTGGAAAGTCTGCTCCAAACGCGGTATTGGCTGCTCCAGTGGATAGTAAGGACCACGCCATGGTGGCGGCCAGTTGTTGAATTCTTCCCAGGTGTACTCATATCCCAAACCGAAAGTAGTGCCGTATTTCTTGAGTTTTATGGGTTTAGCGATTCCTTGGAGGTTCTTTCCGAGCCCCTTGCCAGGTTCGTACCCACTCCAATTCAGTATACTCTCGATTTTGCTATCCCACCATTTATCTTTGTCAACAGCATTTACCCGTTCAATGTGGTTGTAAGTCTCTCCACCTAGCTTCCTTCTTCCTTCGATTGACGGAATGGTCTGGCGACTGTATATAGGGTTGCTACCGTCACCGTGAATGATCACCTCTTGGTGGTTCCATTCGAATTTTATTGCCTGATGCAGTGTTGATGCTACGGCCCAGCAGTATAGATCCATGGTCGTCCCAACAGCAGATTGTAAGACGCTGGCACATCTATCACCTGGAAATCAACATCGAACCAGGTTGGCCCTATTTGCAAGCATAGACTAATCTCCCCAATGGTGGACCTTTGGGAACCGTCAAAGGCTTTCACATTGATAGCTCCGTCCAGTCCTTTACCCAACTTCTTGAGTGTTACCAGTGGACAGATGTTGAGACTGGATCCTCCATCGATCAAGATTCTGGTGATAAAATAGTCCTCGCATTGCACGGTGATGTGCAGTGCTTTGTTGTGTCCCAACCTTTCAGGTGGCAGCTCGTCCTCATGAAATGTGATCTTATGGCTCTCCAACACTTGTCCTACCATGTTGGCCATTTCTCCACCAGTGATGTTGCTTGGTACGTATGCTTCACTCAGCACCTTCAATAAAGCGTTCTTGTGCGCCTCGGATTTTTGTAGCAAAGTAAGAATGGAGATTTGCGCCGGTGTTTTGTTCAACTGGTCGATGACCGAGTATTCCTTGGCCTGTATCTTTC
>NW_017702675.1:0-1612 GCF_001879085.1 Nicotiana attenuata | reverse complement strand
ATATAGGGAATGCGAGGCGTACGGCCCGATCAAACATAAAAGTAAACTGTGCACTGCCAGAGGGTCGAATGGCGCGAACCATAGACGCATCTATTAACCTGCCGAGGCGATCGGCCCACTGCCATGAGAGTAGTAAAAGGTAATACCCCGCTCGCAAATCATACGTGCGACGCGGTCAAATATAATTTGAGGGACTTCCCTGCTCGAGAATCATACATGCAATGGGGTCAATTATAGATTTCTTAAGTTATTATGATATTTATCATTTCTTTTCAAAAATACGGAGTTTAATGGAAACTCTTAAAATCTCAAATTCCTCAATTCAAATTTCTTTCAACCCAACTATTACGCAACCTTAATCTTGTTTCTTCTCGACAACAATAAACATAAATTAACAACAATATCAATCAAGGCATGATGTAAGGCTAAAGCTACCCGGCCATAGTCATAGTTAGTAGCTACGTACGGACTCTCGTCACCTTGTGCGTGCGTAGCCCCCTCAAATGGAAGCACATATTTAATTATTTCACCTATATGGTTAATTCCCTATTACAAGGTTAGAAAGGAGACTCACCTCCCTTCGAAGTTCCATAACCGGCTTACCAAGCCCTTCCAACGACTCAAATCGATGCACACCGCTCCAAGACTAGCCAATAATTATGCAAACCCATTAATATATGCTCATACACTCATTATAACCCAATTTATAGCAATTCCTAACCCCGATCGAAAAATCGATAAAAATCACCCTCGGGCCCACATGCCCGGATTCCGAAATTTTTTGAAGATAAAATTTCACGAACTCAAATATATAATTTACTCTCAATTTCATGTCCAAAATTGTGGTCGAAATCCAAGAATACCAATTCCTAGGTTTTTCCACAAAATCCCAAATTTCTACTATTTCCATATTTTAATCCGTATCTAAATCATGTATTTAACTTGTAATGAGTGGGAACAACTTACCTTGTGATACTTGAAGAATATCTCCCCTTGAAGCTCTCCAAAATCGCCCACACCAAATGAAAATGGGAGAAGAATGGCCAATGTCCCGTTTATTAAACCCCTCACTGCCCCAGCGACTTTCCGCACTTGCGGCTCCTTGGCCGCATCCGCGCTTCGGCTTCTACAGCTTCCTCTTCCGCATCTGCGGCTCTTTCCGCTTCTGCGGCGACTGGCACCGTACCTGCGCCATCGCAGGTGCGCAAACATTTCCGCTTCTGCGGTTTCTCAGCGGCCTGGGCGCATGATCTAGAACATCAAAGAAGGTTATTATTCCTAAATGCCCATGTAGCCTCCTAATTATAAATATGGTCAACAATGCACCGATAAGGACTCTACTAGACACAGTTCCGAGACATCCTAGGACACTTTAAAACATTAGGCTTTGATACCAAGTTTGTCACGCCCCGACCTCGGGGAGCGCAACCGGCGCTCAACCGAGATAACCCGATCGAGCAATCATGCTGGATTGCCTACTGCCCAACTCACCCATAAATAAAGAGAGGATAAGCTTCATTAATTTACCTTAAGAGGATTTATGAACAACACTAATTCCATTACTATTGGTTACTTATTTCTAGTCTCAAAATACATACACATTCATAGTTGA
>NW_017702674.1:0-1613 GCF_001879085.1 Nicotiana attenuata | reverse complement strand
ATTCACAGCAGCTGCACACAACACCCGAATACCGGTAGAAAACCTCCTATCAACTAAAGTCTTATTCCAACACTTCTATATACTGCTAATGATAAATGAAACATGCAATAAACCGTAACCATCTCTCAGGTCAACCATTCATGAAGTCACCTCCCTTTGGCTAATACCACAGCAGATTTCCGAACCAAACCTCGAATTTATCCTCCCACCAAGCTGAAATCAAACCCGTTCGTATTTATTAATGACCCCAACGATCACCTCGAATCCAACACACGACTCTGGTGACATGATACATCAATACAGGCCTAAGCCATAACTTGCATAATTAGCACACCAATAAGAAACGGTCTGAATATACTCAAATCATGAGTATGGCCCAAACGAAAGAGATGTACCTCAAGCTCATTAGTACCATCACAACACAATGCTGAGACCCCGTCTCGCATCATAGAAATAGAACACATGAATCTACCCCGAAAGGTCACATCCCCACGTAGCCTTGCTACCATGCGCGATCCTATCCAAACACTGTTACACATGAAACACCTCAAGTCGCTATGCTCAAAAATCGACAGCCACACACAATTTGATGTCTGGAACCAAAGCAAATCATTACACCCACGGTGCAACAAATAACATATACCACGCAACCCGATAGGACACAATCGATACGCCGTTCACTAAGCATCTCTCAATTACTCTTCCCGCTCGAATTCCACTAAGAGACCCCAATTGAACTGCACCATATGTGCCCATAACCAACAAATCCTAGCATCTCGCAACACAGAAAGGTAACTCATAGATCTCCCCCGATCACCGATAAAGCTCGACAACGGTCGAATCAATACCTCCCTCAACAATGCCATTCGGAGCCAATCAAGCCGACTCAAGATAGAACACTCACTCACAAGACCCCACATAAGAAAGGCAATCCTTCCCGGTCGTCCGCTAGGTCTTCGAAATATAAAAATCCCCAATAGGACATAATCCGGCGAACATCGCCACTCAATCCGTGGCATTTCCCGACATAGCCATCCGCGCCATCTTATCGCAATAGTCCAAAATAACGCAACATGAAACAACCAGTCCACACCCCAATATCATATCCAAAACCTAACGTACCAAGCAAAGAAAGATCCACTCGGGTCTCCAAATCTCGGTAGTCACTAAACAGTGCTGATACACACGATCTACAAACACAACATAGCCTGAATATGAGAACTTCCGTCTCCACGTCCATACGGCACATGAATCACCATATCCTATCCCAATTTCGCCGTCCGAATATATGACACCCTCTAATACCCAATCTTTCCACGTCAGATACTCTCAAATTTCCCTGAATATCACCAGTCGATCTAAAAGAAGGTGCCGCAATACTACCGAAGTGCTATCAACTTAATCACATTACCCCTTTTTTTTTAAACCTATACTCTCGTCAAGTCACTTCCAAATAACAATACCATTTCCTTAATCATCTGAGGCTACCCGCTGCCTAAGAGTGTTATGAACTTCCTTTCAGAACTGAACTAGAAACCTCATACATGCAAATCTCTATCCTCCACAACATACCGCATATACCACACATCCAAGGATAACAGGAAAACTTTTAT
>NW_017702673.1:0-1613 GCF_001879085.1 Nicotiana attenuata | reverse complement strand
CTTAAGGCAAGGAGATGATCTCAAATGGTTACATTTATCTTCTCGTTCGCATTAGGGATGCGGAGGCGAAGCCGCCTACTCTACAATCAATCCCCGTGGTCAATGAATTTCCAGATGTTTTCCCAGATGAACTCCCAGGCCTTCCTCCTGAGAGGGAGATTGAGTTTAGCATTGATGTGTTGCCTGACACTCAATCGATCTTTATCCCTCCATACAGAATGGCCCCTGCAGAGTTGCAAGAGTTGAAGGCGCAGTTGAAGGACTTACTGGATAAGGGCTTCATTAGGCCTAGCACTTCACCTTGGGGTGCGCCAGTCCTGTTCGTGCGGAAGAAAGATGGGTCGTTACAGATGTGTATCGACTATCGACAGTTGAATAAGTTTACTGTAAAGAATAAGTATCCACTTCCAAGGATTGACGACCTGTTTGACCAACTCCAGGGTGCCAAGTATTTCTCTAAGATTGACTTATGTTCAGGGTATCATCAGGTGAGGGTTAAGGAGAAGGATATTCCAAAGACGGCCTTCCGTACAAGATATGGGCACTTTGAGTTCTTGGTGATGTCGTTCGGGCTAACGAATGCCCCAACAGCTTTTATGGATCTCATGAATACTATATTCAGGCCCTATCTTGATGTGTTCGTGATCGTATTCATTGATGACATTTTGGTGTATTCTCGTTCGGAGGCTGAACATGCGGGCCACTTGCGGATAGTATTACAGACGCTTCAGGATCGTAAGTTATATGCTAAGCTCTCCAAATGTGAATTCTGGCTGAACTCAGTAGCATTCCTTGGACATGTGATATCTGACGAGGGTACTAGTGTCGACACTCAGAAGATCGATGCAGTAAAGAATTGGCCGAGACCTACAACACCATCAGAAGTTCGCAGCTTCCTGGGGCTAGCAGGATATTATAGGCGATTTGTTGAAGGGTTTTCCTCTATATCGGCACCATTGACTAAGTTAACACAGAAAGCTCCTAAATTCCAGTGGTCTGACGCTTGTGAACGAAGTTTTCAGGAGTTGAAGAATCGATTGACATCCGCACCAGTGCTCACTCTTCCTGAAGGACCAGAAGGTTATGTGGTATATTGTGATGCCTCAGGTATAGGTTTGGGGTGCGTATTGATGCAACGTGAGAAGGTGATTGCTTATGCATCAAGACAATTGAAGAAGCATGAAAAGAATTATCCAACCCATGATTTGGAATTGGCTGCCGTAATATATGCTTTGAAGATATGGCGGCACTACTTATACGGCGTCCATGTTGACATCTACACAGATCACAAGAGTTTACAATACATCTTCAAGCAGAAAGAGTTGAATTTGAGGCAGCGTAGGTGGCTTGAATTACTGAAAGACTACGACGTCGAGATATTGTATCATCCCGGTAAAGCCAATGTTGTGGCAGACGCTCTCAGCCGTAAGTCAATGGGAAGCTTAGTACATATTGAGGCAGGTAGATGGGGGTTGACTAAAGAGCTTCATCAGCTAGCCAATATGAGAATCAGATTGTTAGACTCTGATGACGGAGGTGTTATTGTACATAATACATCAGAATCATCTTTGGTAGCCGAGGTAAAAGCACGGCAATATAAAGATCCTATCTTA
>NW_017702672.1:0-1614 GCF_001879085.1 Nicotiana attenuata | reverse complement strand
AGAGAGGATGTCGTTCCCCAAATGGTGGAACATGAAACGTAAGTAGATATGCCATTTAAATGTTCTCTTGTTTCTTTCGAGTACATTTCCCTGCCAACTGACTTCCTTCGCTGATGTAGTCGTCGTAGTGTATCCTAATGCGGTTAAGGATCTCTTGGGTTGGGTCAACCAGTTGGATTCAATTTGCCCATCTATTGAGTGCGTGTGGCGCGTTCTGTCCCAGGCTCGATGGGAAGCTAAGGACCATGGTGAGCCTTTACTTCTACTGTAATTGTACTTACAGATGAACTATCACTGAAAAGGTCCTCATTCCCTGTGTTTACAGTTGTGCAGGTCTGGGGAGGACTTCTTGATGAGGGAAGCACCGCTTGGGTAAGCGAATACACCAAAACTTGACGAAGAGAAAAAAAGACGTAGGAGGTTGTCGATTCATCCCCCAAAATCCAAGAAAGCCAAAGTGGAAGAACCTTAGGTCGATTCGGCGGTCCAATCACCAGGAGTGCCGGGGAATCCCCGAGCTGAGGGAGAAGGGAAAGATGATTCCTCAAAAGCTCCCGTGGGGGGAGATAACCTGACTGTCCCGTGCACTGCTGAGTCAATGGCTTCTAAATCGGAACTTGATTCCGTTGTTGTCCTACCTCGGACTGCAGAGGACTTTAAGGGTGGTATCCCCGAGTTAATTGACGGCCAAAACTTTCTTCGATCTGAGGGGCGTTCAACAGGGTGTGCGGGGGAGCCTAGCTCTGGAGCTCTCCAGAAGCAGGAGACGGCTTCGATTGATCCAGTCAGGGTTATCGAAGTGAGCGATTCCCCTTTGGGATCGAATTTTTCTTCAAGGCAGATGCAAAATGCCCAAAATAAAGAATCATTCGACGTGGAGGCACCATCGGAGATAAAAATGTGTTTGAAAGGGTTTTTGCTGCGCATCAGGAAAAGCTTGAGACTGACATTTTGCTTATTTTTAGTGAGATCGACAGGCTTTGCGAGCAGGTAATCTTTTCGTAAATTCTGCTTGGTGCCCCGATCTTTGTCTTGTTAACCTTGTTTCTTTCATGGTTCTAGACCAAGGTGCTTTATAATTAAACATATGCCAAGTTTGAAACCGAGCTGACTCGTTACAAGAGTGAGCATATGAAGCTCACCTTGGAAACTGATGAGCTCCCAGCTCTTTCTTCCAAGAGGGAGGAGGATCTCCGTGACCTTTGGGATTGTTTGGAGGCGACGTCCCGAGAAAGGGCTCATCTGACTAAGCAGGTTGTACAACTCCTGTTTGTTTTTTTGTACATGTTTATCCGACTTCAGTACTTTAATACCTTCGGGTCAATCTTTACAGCTAGAGAAGAAAGATGTCCTAATGAGGGAGGACCTCCGAGCCTGGGATTCCGAGATTCTCGAACTCAAACGGCACGTGAGTGAGATAGTCTTAGAGAGAGATACCCTTCAGGGGGAGGTGGTCTCAGTCGAACATCAACTTGATGATGCAATGGCGGAGAGTAATAAGTACAGGGATCTTCACACCAAGTTGGTTGTTGCGTTATCCGAGGTTAGGGTTGAAGCCGAGGAGTTTGTATCTTCGTATAAAGACGATGCTGCAACTGCAAATGCTCAAGCCAG
>NW_017702671.1:0-1614 GCF_001879085.1 Nicotiana attenuata | reverse complement strand
GTCAAGAGTCCCGGAGTATTCACAACAAGTTGGTCAGAATGCGCTCCATAGTCAATCGAGTGCCCAAAATTGGTAAGTTCCGATTCTGCATGTTTGATAATCTTTAACTCTTTAGAGCCTTTTGATTTCATTTTTCTTTTCTTCAGTAATTGAGCCTCTACTGTGTTATTGTGGTAATCATTTAGTTTAGTTTAGTTTAATTACATTAGTATTCTTCAATCCCAGTAGACATACACGTTTAAGTGTTTGGATTCTAGGGTCAGTTAGTTGATTCTTAATTGTTGCTGCAATTTGGTTTTAATTATTAGCTGATTTGTCTAGTGTGATTAGCCTTAGGAACGGATTGTTTGGTTATAGGTAATGGACTGGTTTAACTTGGTCAGTAATATCAGGGGATGATCAAGGGTAATTTAGGCATAGAAAAGGGTAGTTTTATTAGGAATAGTAATTTTAAAGTAGGGAAGGGATAGTATAGGGATTGTAATGGGTAGAGGACTTTCTAGAATAGACTTTAGTATTAGTTTTCAAATAAAATAGGTGTTGTAACTTGGGTAACAAGTTAAAAAAATAAGGGACTAAAAGCTGAAAATGGGTAGGGACTAAAAAGAAAAAAAAAAATCTGAAGGTAGCCCTAGTTGTGCCTATAAAAGGCACACCCATTGCCTTGTTTCACAAGTTTTGAGACCTCTAAAAATTTTTCAAGAAACCTCCCAGCTTATGATTTTCCCAAAATCCTCTTCTTAAAAGCCAAAACTAAAATCTGAATTCCAAAAATAAAAAGGGAGTTCAAACCTGAATTCTTATAGTCTAAACCTTCATTTTAGATCTTAAATTCTGCAGAAAAAACCAAAAAAAAATATAATAACAGAAAACTTTCAAAAATCCCCAAAAATATTATTCCATTGAAAGCCTTGGGTTAACTTCGAGTTTTAATTGTTGATTTACATCTTCTAACTCAATATTTGATGGCTGAAATGACCTGAATATTCCTGTTCCAATGTCAACTAAATTTGGCTAAGGATCAGTGTGATTTTGGTCATTTTATTGCTGTTGCTCTTCTATCATTCCTTTCTGGGTATTGTGGCTTGAATTGGGTTGAAACTGGCCTTGTGTGAGCCGTGTTAGTGCTGATCTTCTTGCTGTGATTTGCTGAGCTGTTGCTGACCTTATTTCCTTCTTATTTCACTCTAAATTCCAGGTACATACTTGAATCTCCTTGCTGTAATTCAGAGCTTGAAAGTGGAATAAAATGCTCAACTATTTGCTCTTGAACCATATTCGCCTGGGTTGTGATATGCTAGTAGATCAATAAGCTTAATTAAATTACAATTGTTTAGCTTGTATTTACATAACACAACGGGCCACTGTTATTATGGGACTGTTTGTGCATAATTTGGACTGTTGTTTGTATCAACTTTCATTATTGAGTACTAGTGTAAATATAGAAGTTGATGTCAGGTCTTCGTTTATGGTCAGTAATTGAGCATTAGAAACGATGATTTAAAGTTAGACAGCATGTCTAGCTAGTTTACCATATTCCTATTGTTTTTCGTAATGAATCTCATCTACTGCTTGCCATTAAATAAGCCTGGATATATAGAAGTATATAAATAT
>NW_017702670.1:0-1614 GCF_001879085.1 Nicotiana attenuata | reverse complement strand
AGACAATGCGCCGTATGCCCACTCGATTCTTCGTTTCGTTCTTAACTATCATCCGTTCATCCCCGAACATGATCCCGGCTTAATTCCTTGGCTTTTTACTCAGACTTCAAAGCTCCAAATCACTTCAATTCATTCCATAATATCTACGTAGCTTGGAATGGCAAATCAGCCAAATAAATTATGATCAGAATTTCAGAAGATACTTTATAACATTTTTTTCCGTATGTGAATATTACAGGTGATAAAGAATTCATCTCATTAGAATTTTTGGTTATACAAATAATTGAAGCACCATAAATTCTAATGATCGTTAGAATTTTCAGTTAGAATGCTGAAAATTCGAGTGATCTATCAGGATTTATGGCAATATTCTAATGATCATCATAATTGCTGAAATTCTGCCTAACGTGTTTTAAAATTAAAGGCGTATGGTATATTCAAAGTTAAGCATACACCAAGAACTGTCAACCTGTGTGCTCTAATTAACGAAATCCTCGCTTACGTCAAATGCTGTCACTGGAAAAAAATAGCAGGGAGTGAGTAACTAGCTCCCTAGAAAAACGAGACATCGAGTTTCACCTGGTCAAGAACTATCTAAGGCTTTGTACCATGTTGTGGGTTACTCTTTAACGTGTGCCCAAGTTGTATAAATGGACAACTTATTGACCATACTGGAGGATCGTGATCCTCTTCCGGTTCTTCATGAGCAAAATCGATGGATGCTCGTTCACCATCGACCACCTCATGCACCTATATAGTACCTGACTCTATCGGGGGGACTTATCAAAATCGCGTGTCGGGCTAGTAAAGCCCCTTTCTCGAGCATAGATGAAGATCGGGATCGAGGCTGGCTAGGCCGTTATGTTCGAGTGAGGTCTCGGACCTGATCCCAGCAGATTGCATGCCATTCCTCGAGAAGTGGAACACAAAATGCAAGTTAAACTTCATTTTTCCAACATTTCATTTTACTCTCTTTTTCTTATTCCTTATCGGTGCTCGGTGGTGGTGCAACTGTTGCTCGAGTCCCGAATGCAGTCCCTTGACTCAAGGAGTGGGTTGAGGGCATTGTGTCACAGAATACATATTCCGATCGTGCATGGCACAAACTTTCGAAGGGCCGATGGGAGGCCCATTCTCACGGTGAGATTCATTTCCTGAGTGAATAACACTTGGGTTTCTTTGGTGTCGCTGAGTTCTTACTCGTTTCAATTTCCTTTGCAGGCCTTTTCAAGGATATCGCAATGAGGCCTCCATCAGGTGACGAGGATTGCCATGCCTACTCCCGTGCTCCGAGACAGGGTGAGAAGAAGAAGAGAAAAAGGGCTGGTGCGCCTCTTCTACTATGGCTTAACAATTTGCCATAGGTTTCACTTGCATTAGTAGGACCATAATTTAGCCCTGTATTCTAATATCTCAACACCCGGACTTCCACATGGATCTTGTCATAGCCCACTCCTTTTTAACCGAAATAAAATTCTTTAATTACACAAATAAAGAATATACAAATGGTAGTCACTTTAATAAAGAATTCACCTAATATTCGTTATATAGGAGTCAAGACATGTACAATAACTATTGGCATGTAATGGGTAGATACTCTTTATAAATACAAGT
>NW_017702669.1:0-1614 GCF_001879085.1 Nicotiana attenuata | reverse complement strand
ATGACCTGGCATGATATGTAAAAACTTGATATGCATCTATAGTCCATTCATATAGCTTATATGACAAATCCCTGAAAGGATTTAAAATTGCTTAAAGCATATAGAATTCTTGGTCATGAAGTACTACATCCTAAGTGCAAATTTGTGCACATTAGTATCTTGCTATAACTATAAGCATGATAATGTGATAGCGATGATTTTCAAGGTGCAACATATTCATTGGAGTTAATATGGCTGATTTATTCACCAAATCTCTGCCAACGTCAATCTTCAAGAAGCTAGTGTACAAGATCGGGATGCGAAGGCTCACGGATGTGAATTGATGCTCTCATCAGGGGAAATTAATACGCGTTGTACTCCTTTTCCCATATAAGGTTTTGTCCCACTGGGTTTTTCTTGCAAGGTTTTTTAACGAGGCAACCAAAAAGCATATTGTTAGATATATGTACTCTTTTAACTAGAATTTTTTCTCACTGGGTTTTATTTTCGTTAAGGTTTTTCAATGAGGCACATTATCTGTTGAATATACATTCAAGGGGGAGTGTTATAAAAAGAATTATATTTAAGGTGAATGTCTATATTTTAGAGAGATTTTAGGGATTTTACTTGGTGGCTAAGTCACTTTTTGCCCTACAAATAAAGGGGTCTTATTCAAGTGTAATTCATCCCAAAATGAATAAAAATTCTCTCTCTATTTTTCTCTGTAATACTCTTCTTCTTCTTTTATTGTTTTATAATAAGGCGATTATTTACTGTAATTAACAATCTTAGATAGGACAGGACCATCGACATGTTAGGGCTTTTGCCCTGATTTTCTTATTATATTTTAGTTTTACTTTTCTTTTAAAGGTAAACGTCAAAGTATTACCATAGTTGCTTTTACTTTTCCCGAAAGGAAAGTATAATTCTCTCTATATTGGTTATTCCTTGGTCTTGGGGGTAAAAGTTTTAGGTACATCTATAAATTGAAGTACATCCTTCCTATAACCTAGTAACATACATAGNNAGAGATATCTATATTATGTCTTTATGAAAAAGGTGAATGAAACCGATATAAAATGTTCGTCGACTGCATCTATTATAATTATATAGATATATGTGATGATCTTAAGTTTGGAGAAGCAATTCAAGTAAAATTGGTTTCATATGAAAGACAAGTAGTTTTGGACTTGCAGATCAAACACTTGAAAGTATAAAGTCAATGGTGTGTGCAATCACTTTCATGTATTTTATATGCCTGGCATGATATGAAAACTTGATATGCATCTATAGTCCATTCATATAGCTTATATGACAATCCCTGAAGGATTTAAACTTGCTTAAAGCATATAGAATTCTTGGTCATGAAGTACTACATCCTAAGTGCAATTTGTGCACATTAGTATCTTGCTATAACTATAAGCATGATAATGTGATAGCGATGATTTTCAAGGTGCAACATATTCATTGGAGTTAATATGGCTGATTTATTCACCAAATCTCTGCCAACGTCAATCTTCAAGAAGCTAGTGTACAAGATCGGGATGCGAAGGCTCACGGATGTGAATTGATGCTCTCATCAGGGGGAAAACTTTAATACCGCGTTTGTAACTCCTTTTTCCCCGAATATAAGGT
>NW_017702668.1:0-1615 GCF_001879085.1 Nicotiana attenuata | reverse complement strand
TTCTATCTATTGCTGCTGACTTCCCTTTCCTTTCCCTACTTTTGTTTCTACATTCCAGGTATTTTCCTAGCTTCAACTGATGTATGATTGGACTGAATCAGTCGATGTGTTTGGTTTATTGAAGAAATGTCATAGTGCTCATGTTAACTTAGTGTCAATCTGCTTGAAGCCATATTAGTTCGAATGTTATAGCTGTTGAAATTTATATGGGAATCGGGCGAAATTCCAGTTTTATGGCCATAAAACGCAGAAAAATGTAATTCGGTCATGGTGGGGCGGTGACTACAGTTCTTTAGGGTGTATTTGATATCCTGGAAAAATCTTAGGGGATCCGAGTTCGGGGGCCCGGGCCGACAACGGAAGGCGTGGGCTATAGCACACGAAAATATAGGAATCGGGTCGAATTCCAGTTTTATGGCCGTAAAATGCCAAAAAATGTAATTCGGTCAAGGTGGGGCAATGACTACGGTTCCTTTGGGCGTATTTGATGTCTCGGAAAAGTTTTAGGCGGTCCTGGTCTGTGGGTCCGGGCCCATGGCGGAAGACGTGGGCTATAGCAGACGAAAATATGGGAATCGGGCGGAATTCCAGTTTTATGGCCGTAAAATGCTAAAAAATGTAATTCGGTCATGGTGGGTCGGTGACTATGGTTCCTTAGGGCCTATTTGATGTTCCGGAAAGAATTTTAGGCGATTCGGGACCGGGGGACCGGGCCCATGGTGGAAGACGTGGGCTATAACACATGAAAATATGGGAATCGGGCGGAATTACAGTTTTATGGCCGTAAAACGCCAAAAAATGTAATTCGGTCATGGTGGCACGGTGACTACGGTTCCTTACGGCGTATTTGATGTTTTTCGGAAAAATTATGGAGATCCGATTCCGTGCCCACGGCGAAAGGCGTGGGCTATAACACACGAAAATATAGGAAACGGGGTGAATTTTAGTTTTATGGCCGTAAAACGCCAAAAATGTAATAAGGTCATGGTGGGGCGGTGACTATAGTTCCTTAGGGTGTATTTGATGTTCTGAAAACGTTTTAGGCGGTCCGGATCTGTGGGTCCGGGCCCACGGTGGAAGGCGTGGGCAATAGCAGACGAAAATATGGGAATCGGGTGGAATTCCAGTTTTACGGCCGTAAAATGCTAAAAATGTAATTTGGTCATGGTGGGTCGGTGAATATGGTTCCTTAGGGCGTACTTGATGTATCGGAAAAATTTTAGGCGATCCTGGACTGGGGGCCCGGGCCCATGGCGGAAGACGTGGGCTATAGCACACGAAAATATGGGAATCGGGCAGAATTCAAGGTTTATGGCCGTAAAACGCCAAAAAATGTAATTTGGTCATGGTGGGGTGGTGACTACGGTTCCTTAGGCCGTATTTGATGTCCCGTGAATATTTTTGGCGATCCGGGTCTGGGAGGCCGAGCCTACGGCAGAAGTCGTGGGCTATAGCACACGAAAATATGGGAATCAAGCGAAATTTCGATTTAATGGCTGTAAAACCCCAAAAAATGTAATTCGGTCATGGTGGGGCAGTGACTACGGTTCCTTAGGGCGTATTTGATGTTCTGAAAAAATTTTAGGCGATCCGAGTCCGGGTACCCAGACCCACG
>NW_017702667.1:0-1615 GCF_001879085.1 Nicotiana attenuata | reverse complement strand
ATGATGTTGCCAGAGTGCTCGAACTAACCTTTGGGGAGGGGAATAACAAAACAAACAAGAAAAATAAAGCAAAAAGGTAACCAAGTTAGTTGGGATCATAAAAAATGTTGCAATATTTAAACACATAGTACAGAAATATAAAGCGTGTCCTGATTTGGGAGTCTCGTTGTGCCCGAGGTAGGCCTAGCGACAAGTTAATTTGGAGAGCTCAAGATTCTAAATGCCTCATTTTATTGATAGAAAATAAGACGAATCCCAAATCGACACTAAACAACAGGAAATAAAAGTCACTAATGGCCATTGGCCTTATTACACTTTATAAAGCGAAAAGAAAATTTCCTATCTACTTGGTCCCAGAAGGACCTTCCCCAGATTCGGCATCCCTGGCTCCATCGAACAGCTTTCCCAACTCGCGAAGTCCCAGCAATAGGTAGGCCATGGCTAGGTGTCCGCCTTCGTTCCCCTCAGCACTCTGACAGTCTTCGATCCTTTTGAGAAACTTTCTTTCCAACTCCACTATGCCTCGCTCCAAATATCCCAATCGCTTGTTGGCACCGACATTCATGTCCTTCATTCCTCAATTAACTTCTGATTGGCTTCTTGTATCTCACGGTGCTCGCTTTCGCACTCCCGGATCCTCTTGCGCAGTTGGTTGTATTTGACTTGTGCCTCGGCTTTTTCATTTATGATCCTGTGACCTCGAACAAACCCAGGCTGGCCCAGACCATCATGATTATCCTCCAACCAGCCTGAATAGTAGTGAGCACAACCAGCGTGGTATCTATCTGGTTCGATGGTATCCTTCCCCATGACGATCTTGTAGTGCCACATATGCTGAGCTTGGCACTTGTAAGGGCTATCATCATCCTGGAAGTCGGCCTAGAATTGACTCATCTTGTCGACCCTGGGTACAACCTGCTTCCTACCAACTTGCCTCATAACCCGGAGAGGGACGTAAGGGTATGTTCCTCTCAGACCGATCAATATCAAGAAAGGCGCGTCTCTGGATCGGGCGATGAATTCCTCGGTCGGAAACCACTCGAACATCCATTGTACTTGCTCCTCGGTCAAATTATCAAACAGTTCGAACCATCCTTTGGCATCCTCCAGCTGAGCAAACATATCGGGGATATAATTCATTCGCTTTGGGTGATGGAAAGCGATGTGATCGTCCCAATCCCTTCGCTGAATCTCTTGTCGGTAGTCACCCTTTTGGAGATGCTCTATGAGCCAAAGTTGAAGTAGCAAATTGCAGCCTTCGAAATGACTGGATCCCACTTGACACTTCTCTAGGGCTCGGTATATTTCCGCAATGATCATAGGCACAATGGTGAATGGTTGCCTGCCAATTCCTTCCATTAAGGTCTTAGTTACCATGGCCAGTCTGGTGTGGATTCTTGCTTTCTTCATTGGAAACAAAATCAACCCCAGGAAACAAAACATGAATACAAAGACCCTTCGATGAATATGCCCTAATGATGTTATGGCAAACTCATCAGGATAGGTGCGGTAGGATTTGCTGTGACCGTACCTCTCATATAAATAGTCAAAGGGGATATAGGATTCTTTTAGGCATGTCAATTCTGGATTCTTCTTCAGACCCATCATTTTGAGG
>NW_017702666.1:0-1615 GCF_001879085.1 Nicotiana attenuata | reverse complement strand
CAAGCTGTGGATCACCTGGTGCCTGAATCATGGGGCGAGGACCCTGCTGCCGAGAACTACCCGAGGCTCGAGGGCAAAATCTGACAATGTGACTCGGGTCACCACAACCATAACAAGCCCTCGGCTGCTGAGACTGCTGGCCCTGACGACCTGTATGTCCTCCCTGGAAACTCTGAAGTGGCGGTGCACTGATGGGCTGCTGATCAGAATAATGCTGCTGAGAACCATCACCGCCTGGAGTACCATGAGAAACCTGGAGTGCTGACTGAAAGGGTCTCGGTGAATGGCCTCTACCATAAGAATCCCTACCTCCAGACGAGGTACCACTGAACCTACCAGAATGACGAGGCCTCTTATCCGACACATGACCACCTCCCCGTGCAAGAGCCATCTCAACTCTGCGGGCCGCGTTGGCCGCCTCCTGAAAAGAAATCTCACTACTGGCTCCAATAACCATCTGGAGACGGATCGGCTGAATCAATCCATCAATAAACCTCCGCACCCTCTCTCGCTCTATGGGGAGTATAACAATAGCATGGCGTGCCAAATCAATGAACCGAGTCTCATATTGCGTGACTGGCATAGAGCCCTGCTGGAGGCGCTCGAACTGCCTACGAAGAGCCTCTCGCTGAGTAACTGGGAGAAACTTCTCCAAAAACAACTCTGCAAACTGATCCCATGTCAATGATGGCGACCCTGCTGGTCTGGATAAACAATAGTCCCTCCACCAAGTCTTGGCAGATCCTGCAAGCCGAAAGGTGGCAAAGTCGACCCCATTGGTCTCCACAATACCCATAGTCCGAAGGATCTCATGGCAGCTGAATAAGAAATCCTGTGGATCCTCTGAAGAAGCACTGCTGAATGTGGTGGTGAAGAGCTTGGAGAACCTATCAAGTCTCCACAAAGCATCCGAAGACATAGCCGCTCCATCGCCGGCCTGGGCTGTAATACCTGGCTGAGCTGCCACGGCTGGTTGGACCACTGGAACATGAGCCTGGGGAGTTACCTGCTCCGGAGTACGTGTAACAGGAGTTTGAACTCCTCCTCTCGCCTGAGAAGTGGATGGTGCTACTGGAAGCAAACCCGCTCTAGTGATGCTCTCTATAAAGCCTTCCAATCTGACTAAAGCGTCCTAAAGATCTGGGGTGACCATGACCCCTCCTGGGACCTGAGCTGGGCCCACCGGAGCTGCTGGGGCTGGAACCTCCTCATCGTAGTCAATATGAAGCTCCACCTCTGGGACTGCTGCCCGGGGCTGAGCTCTGCCCCTGCCTCGGCCTCTGGCACGGCCTCAGCCTCTGCCCTCGCAGGAGCTGCTGCTGGGGGCTCGGGCTGCTGCGCGGTAGAAGAGGAAGCACGTGTTCTCGCCATCTGCGAAAGAACAGAGTAGAAAGACAATCAATATTTGAGAAACAGAATCGCACGACAGGAAAGAACAAAAGTGAAACTTTTCCTAACTCCGTAGCCTCTGGGGATAAATACAGACGTCTCCGTACCGATCCCTCAGATTCTACCAAGTTTGTCCGTGAGTAGCGAGACCTATGTAACCTAGAGCTCTGATACCAACTTGTCACGACCCGGATTTCCCGACCATCGGGAGTCGTGATGGCGCCTA
>NW_017702665.1:0-1615 GCF_001879085.1 Nicotiana attenuata | reverse complement strand
ATGGTATTCGAACGGCAGAGTTTTGGGATCAGGTATGGTGATTGGTGTGTTACATGGAGTTGGAGATCGGAAGTTCTGATATTCAGGCTATGTGGTGGTTGTAGGTCGTGTGTATCGGCACTGTTTAGTGACTATCGGGGTTTGGAGACCCGAGCGGACCTTTTGTTGCTTGGGATATTAGATCTTGGATGTGACATTGGGTTCAAACTGGTTGTTTCCGTGTTGTGTTATTCTGCACTATTGCGATAAGATGGCGCGGTTGGCTATGTCGGGAAATGCCACGGATTGAGTGGCGATGTTCGTCGGATTATGTCCTATTGGGGATTTTTTTTATATTTCGAAGACCTAGCAGACGGCTGGGAAGGATTTCCTTTCTTATTTGGGGTCTTGTGACGAGTGTCAGTGCTAAGGCTCCTCATATTGATTCAGTCCCGGTGGTGAGGGACTTCTCGGAGGTGTTTCTTGTGGCTGGGCATGTCGACGGGCAAGGTTGTGGATTTCGATGTTGATTTGGTGCCTTGTATCGTATCGTATAGCATCGGCAAAGTTATTGAAGTGGAAGGAGCAGCTTCAGGTTTCCTTGATAATGAGTTCGTTGGCAGGCCAATGTGGATGCGTGTTCTAGCTCGAGTCGGTTAGGTTGGCCCCGAATTGTATTGTTGAGGGATAGGTTGATTCGACCGCTATTGAGCTTATTAGTGATCTAGGGAGATTTATGAGTTACCTTTCTGTGTTGTAATTGCTGGTTATAGGCACATATGGTGTGGTTCAATTGGGGTCTCTTAGTGGAATTCGAGCGGGAAGAGTAATTGAGCGTTGCTTAGTGAACGGCGTATCAGTTATGTCCTATCGGGTTGCGTGACGTATGTTATTTGTTTCACCGTAGGTGTAATGATTTGCTTTGGTTCTAGACATCAAATTGTGCGTGGCTGTCGATTTTGATCATAGTGACTTGAGGTATTTCATGTGTAGCAGTGTTTGGATAGGATCGCGCATTGTAGCGAGGCTACGTGGAGATATGACCTTTCGAGGTAGATTCATGTGTTCTATTTCTATGATGTGAGACAGGGTCTCAGCCTTGTGTTGTGATGGTACTGATGAGCTTGAGGTACAGCTCTTTGGGGTCATTTTCACGATTTGAGTATATTCAGACCGTTTCTTATTGGTGCGCTAATTATGCAAGTTGTGGCTTAGGCCTGTATTGATGTGTCATGTCACCAGAGTGGTGTGTTGGATTCGAGGTGATCGTTGGGGTCATTAATGAATACGAACGGATTTGATTTCAGCTTGTTGGAAGGATAAACTCGAGGTTCGGCTCGGAAATCTGCTGTGGTATTAGCCAAAAGGAAGGTGACTTCATGAATGGTTGACTTGAGAGATGGTTACGGTTTATTGCATGTTTCATTTATCATTAGCAGTATATAGAAGTGTCAGAATAAGACCTTAGTTGATAAGAGGTTTTCTACCAGTACTCGGGTGTTGTGTACGGCTGCTGTGAATAGAAGTTATCGTTTCGAGTGTTTGAGTTATGTGGTATATCATATAATTACACCTGAGGTTGCAGGTATGGGGTATTACAGCTGGTTCAGACTTATTCTGAATATAGATGTGAGGT
>NW_017702664.1:0-1615 GCF_001879085.1 Nicotiana attenuata | reverse complement strand
GAAGGAAGGATGGAAGAAGTGAAGATGAAAGAGAGGCTGGAGAGGTGTTTGGATGTGATCATGAGCAGGGTTGGAATTACACAGCTACTGCAAGTTTATATATGATCAGAAGAAACGCAAGAAAGAGTTGGATTACATATCTCAATGTGTTGAACTTTTTTGCATGGTTGGTGGAACTATTGGATTTACTATACTTGGCTGTAGTCTTTGCCTTTACCTTACTTCCCTTCTTATTCATTTAAATCTTAGCAACTGAGCATATGGAATTCTGTTCAAGTAGCAGTGCTGGGATTCCAGCTATTTGTAACTATATATGTGATTATTTTCATTTTTATACATATATATTCCTTTGGGGTATTTAATTAAGAAAGAGTTACAGCCCATATCACTTGGCCTAATAACCCAACCGAAAATGGCCCACATTTAAATCTCTTACCCTATATAGCCCATGTTGTACATAACTTGAAAGAAATTTTTCAGCCTTTAGCCCACTATTAAAGACATACTTTTAGGGTTTTTATTATTTTCTTCTTTCTTCATTCCCTTCTCTCTCTCACCGCCTCTCACTTCTTTCTCTCTAACCCACATAGATCCCTCATCCTCTCTTAACCTAGCCCCCGCTATTCCCCTCCTTTACCCCCTACGCAGTTCTGCCATTAATGGCTCGAAGAAGGCTCGAAGAAAGACTCCGTCGTCCATGGTGGCAAGCAGAAGAACGAAGAAGAAACATGAAAATACACACAGATCTGAAAATAAATAGCTCTCAAACTTGATTTGCACCAACAAACAAACTACTAATTTAGGAGGATTTTGAAGTTTGAAGTTCTGGTAATTTTGGAAGAATTCTGAAGTTTGAAGTTTNNTACTCTTACACAACAACAAAATAACTAAAAACCTACTATTTTAATAGTAAATAGAAACTATCTAGCTAGCTAGCCTACTATTTTGTTGTGTGTGTGTGGCTGATGAGTTTTTCTAATTGTGGGGGTTTTCACCATAAAATCATCAAGTTCTGGATCAGTTCCAATTTCAGTATTGTGGCAGCTGGATATTAAGTGGTTCTCTTTGCTGATTTTTTCAAGAATTGATACCATTTCCTGGGTGCTCCAACCTTCATACATCAACAAAAAAAATTTTTTTATCAATATATATACACGAACACATTACACTTGACATAGGAAAAAAAACTGTACAAGTACACAGTGAACACAGTGATGATCAACAGAAGAAAACAAGGAAAGAAGATGGATATATTTTGATTTACCTTTCGGCATTGAAGGTAGGCAGATAATAAGTTAGGATAAAGAGGATGATTAGCAATCTGAGCTTTAATAAGATCTGACATCTCCAAGCTGGCTTTTTCAAGATTATTATCAACACTACTGTTATTAATTGGCCCCTCTTGTTGTTGACCAGTTATGTGCTCAAGGACTCCAACAACATGATTATTGTTACTCGAACATGCAATAGCAGAATGAAGTTTGCTCAATTCATCCATCATCAAATAGTACTAAACAAGAAACAATAGTAACTTGGTTAGAAACCAAACAAACCCTTTCATATACACACACAGTGTGTAATGATAAAATTTGCGAAGTTTATTAACCTGCACCCT
>NW_017702663.1:0-1616 GCF_001879085.1 Nicotiana attenuata | reverse complement strand
AACGTGTAACTGTAAGTTAAGGACTGTCTGTCCTTAACTTTTGAACTAGGAAATCAAAGTTAAGGACCTATTGTCCTTAACTTTTGAACTTGTAACTGTAAGTTCAGGACCTATTGTCCTTAACTTTTGAACCATGTATTGCATCTTCAAATTGGCTATCAAGCAAGAGATCAATCGGTACTTAACACACTTTTAATATACAGCAAAAATTTCTGGCAACTTGAGAAAAAGAAAATCCAAGTTACTAACCTGTCTCCCTGGGTGAAAAGGAATATCAGGGCCTCCTGTAACTTCAACCGCCACTACACCAGCCAACTTCAGTTTAGGACGAAAAAGAAGCCGACCAGTTAGATGCATTCACACAAAAAAGAAATGACTTACTCCAGAGGTTTGCATTGTCCAAGAACATTTATACCTGATAAAAGTCAGCGTAGGATAGGATTGGAAATTGCTCCTTAATTGGCTCCAAAAGCCGAACAGCAATGGAAGAAAGGGTAAAAATATCTTTTCATATTAATTTTAATAGAGTAGTGGCTATTTTTGCTCAACATTAGAATTGCTGGATAAAAAATAAATACCACCTCAAATAGTGGCTACCCCACGCCTTTTGTTACTTAAGTTGATCCAGTTTGGGCCTTTGGAGGATCAAAGGAAGTTGGTGTTAAGGAATGTATTGATACAGGGCAAACACTTGGGGTTAGTTAGTTAGCTGTTAGTTGTTATTTATGAATCATAGTTAGCTAACTATAGTAGAGTTAGAGAGTACTTAGTATAAATAATGTTAGTTAGGCGGTTGTACAGTAACCTTTCTTAATGGAACAGTGACATTTCCATTTCGCAGCTCTTTTTCTTCACTTGCCTTCATCTCTTGTTCTTAGATCTGAATTAGGAATTAATTGAATTCATCAATTCTACATGGTATCAGAGCGGATAATCGATCAAATCTAGGGTTCTTCACTGTGAATTTGCTGAAGAACGAGAGAAAATCGATTTTGTTTGTCCTCTATTTTTTTGGTTCAGAAACCCTAATTTTCTCCAATGGCGGTTGATGAAGTTGCCGGTCAAAGCTCAATTGTGATTGATCACAATCATCCTTTGTATTTGCATCCTTCCGACACACCTGGAGCGTTGTCACTAGGTTTTTAGCTGATCGGAATGGAGAATTACACTATGTGGAGCCAAGCTATGGAGGTCTCACTGTTGACTCGCAAGAAGCTGGGTTTTATTAACGGAACCATTACTCATGACACTTATGGAGATAAGTATGCTAATCTCTGGGATCGATGTAATGTTATAGTGAAATCATGGATTATGCATAATGTTAGTCGTGATTTGTTGAGTGGTGTTCTGTTTCGCTCAAATGCTTGTGCAATTTGGGCCGATCTGCGTGAACGTTTTGATAAAGTAAATGCTTCACGTATGTATTATCTTCACAGAGAAATCTTCACCTTGACTCAAGGAGCGACTAGTGTTTATGTGTATTACTCCAAACTGAAGGATCTCTGGGATGAATTTGACTCAATAATGCCACCTCCTACTTGTTGTGATAAGTCTAAAAAGTTTGTAGATCACCAACAGTATCAGCGACTATGGCAATTTCTGATGGGACTTAATGA
>NW_017702662.1:0-1616 GCF_001879085.1 Nicotiana attenuata | reverse complement strand
CATGCTAAGACAGTCACTTTGGCTATGCCGGGCGTACCGCGGATTGAGTGGCGTGGTGTGACTGATTATGTTCCGAGTAGGGTGATCTCTTTCTTGAAGGCCCAGCGTATGGTTGGGAAGAGTTGTCTCTCGTATCTTGCTTTTGTGAGGGATGTCGGAGCTGAGACTCCTAGTATTGATTCCGTTCCAGTTGTGAGGGACTTTCCCGATGTATTTCCTACAGACCTGCCGGGCATGCCGCCAGACAGGGACATTGATTTTGGTATTGACTTGGTGCCGGGCACTCAGCCCATCTCTATTTCGCCATACCATATGGCACCAGCGGAGTTGAAAGAGTTGAAGGAGCAGCTTCAGGAACTCCTAGATAAGGGGTTCATTCGGCCTAGTGTGTCACCTTGGGGTGCGCCAGTTCTGTTTGTGAAGAAGAAGGATGGCACAATGAGAATGTGCATTGATTATAGGCAATTGAACAAGGTAACAATTAAGAACAAGTATCCCGTGCCCCACATTGATGATTTGTTCGACCAGCTTCAGGGAGCGAGGGTGTTTTCCGAGATTGATCTCCGTTCAGGCTATCACCAGTTGAAGATCAGGGATTCAGATATTCTTAAGACTGCTTTCAGGACTAGATATGGTCAATATGAGTTTCTTGTCATGCCTTTCGGGCTGACCAATGCCCCAGCAGCGTTCATGCATTTGATGAACAGTGTATTTCGACCTTATCTGGATTCGTTCGTTATTGTTTTCATTGATGATATTCTGGTGTACTCGCGTAGTCAGGAGGAGCACGCGGAGCATTTGCGAGTTGTATTGTAGAGATTGAGGGAGGAGAAGCTTTATGCAAAGTTCTCTAAGTGCGAGTTTTGTCTCAGTTCAGTGGCTTTCTTGGGACACGTGGTGTCCAGCGAGGGTATTCAGGTTGACCCGAAGAAGATAGAGGCGGTTCAGAGTTGGCCTAGACCGTCCTCAGCCACGGAGATTCGTAGTTTTCTTGGGTTGGTAGGCTACTATCGCCGGTTTGTTCAGGGATTTTCCTCCATTGCATCGCCCTTGACCAAGTTGACTCAGAAGGGTGTTTCATTTGTATGGTCGGACGAGTGTGAGGAGAGTTTTCAGAAGCTCAAGACAGCTTTGACCACAGCTCCAGTATTGGTTTTGCCATCAGCTTCAGGTTCCTATACTGTATATTGTGATGCTTCGAGAGTTGGGATTGGGTGTGTATTGATGCAGGAGGGTAGAGTTATTGCTTATGCTTCTCGTCAGTTGAAGCCCCACGAGAAGAACTACCCTGTTCATGATTTGGAGTTGGCTGCCATAGTTCATGCCTTGAAGATTTGGAGGCACTACTTGTATGGCATATCTTGTGAGGTATTCACTGATCATTGCAGTCTTCAGCATTTGTTCAAGCAAAAGGATCTTAATTTGAGGCAGCGGAGGTGGCTAGAGTTACTGAAGGATTATGATATTACTATTCTGTATCATCCGGGGAAGGCCAATGTAGTGGCCGATGCTTTGAGCCGAAAGGCAGTGAGTATGGGGAGTTTGGCGTATATTCCAGTTGGGAAGAGACCCCTTGCAGTTGATGTTCAGGCCTTGGCCAATCGGTTTGTGAGACG
>NW_017702660.1:0-1616 GCF_001879085.1 Nicotiana attenuata | reverse complement strand
ACATAGTGGAGGAGCAGTATTTAAAACTAAGATGGACATACCAGTTGCAAAGTAAGAGAATAGCAGAGTAACCACAACAAGCAAGCAGCAGAAACAACTCAGGTTTTCAGCAGAACACTTGAAGATTCAAGGAGAGCTTAAAGCGTATTTCAGAAAGCAAAGAGGAGAAGTACACAGAACTGGTCTGTGTATTTGAGAGAAGAAGGGAGTAGAAAGCAGATTGCCTATTATTGATTGATTGTTACTTACTCGTTGTCACTGCCCTTTTGAAAAGGGGAGGGCTGAGCCCTTTATATAGTTTTGAAAACAAGTGAGGCAGGCACAAAGGTATAAACATAGAAATTAATCAAATTAGTATCAATTAGGGTAGACAGACTCCTTTAATTAAGGGTCTAGTTCAGACGACTAAGAAGGAAGAGAGAATCAGTTTATTAAGGCTAAATTAAGGTAAAGAGACCATATAGTGCACAAATAAGGTCACATACACAATTGGATATTTAAGAAAAGAGGGCACAGTAGTAAGAATAAGGTATAAGTTTAAAAATCAGTCAAAGGATCTCGGCTCCAGTTGTAAATCACAAAGAGACTGAGATAATTAAGGAAGTAAATAATTCAAACGTTGGTACAAAATCACAGAAGATACAGGATCAATTATTTAAGGAAAACATCAGTAAGGTAAAAGAGGTTCAATCAAGAGAAATTAGTGACGAATTCTTAGCCTGATTAAAGGAATTTCGAAAATAAAACTTTGAAAGGGAAGCTTATATATAAGCATGCAGTTCAAAACAAAGAAGAACAATGAGAGTTTTTTTCCATAATCATAGGCAAATAAGTTCACAAGTTCGATTACAGACTCGTCATGAGTCTGTAAACCTAGGGTTTCAGAGTGAAACCCTAGTGTCTTTCACTTCAAAGAAAAGAAAACCCCCCAAATCTTAGGGTTTCACATGGAGTCGGAGGTTAGGGAATCGTTCAAAGTCACTGAGATAGGCAGATATGCACAAACAGAAGTAAGAGGAAATTACGAGTTTTAAGACGAAGGTAGGCAAGAGAATGATCAACAGAACTCAGAAACAAAATCAAAGCATGAGCTTAAACACATAAGCAAAAGCGAGCCAATAACCTAGGCTAACATGTGAACAAAAGAGGTAGAAGAATCTCCGTAAAAGATCCATTAAGAAACACAAGAGCATGCTTGAACATAACAAGGGATAAAACAACGAGCATGAACACACATAAAAAGAGTAAAAGAATCAGAAACATTTAGAAAACCCTAAAAATAGGATTCGAACAGTTTTGAAAAGGGAAAATTGGGGAAAAACTCTAAAATGGCACACACAGCATAGATCTAGCATAGATCTAGACGAATAAGCGAAAAAGGAACCTCGATTAGGCTAGGGTTTCTAAGAACCCAAAAGGACGAGAAGGCTTGGAAGTCTCGAGAATGGTTCTAAGCTAGCAAGGTCGAATCCAGGCTCGAGAGGCTGAGATACGCTGGAGCAAAGCCGGAAACGGCCAAAGAAACTCGAACCGGCCAGGGTCTGGATGAAGACCTTCAAGGTCTAGCCTCGAATCTTCAATGAGCAAGCGTGTGAGAGCAGGAGATGGTGGGTAGA
>NW_017702659.1:0-1617 GCF_001879085.1 Nicotiana attenuata | reverse complement strand
CCTTCGTCTAATGTATGTAACCTGAAAACATGAAAAGCACTAAAGAGCATTTTGCTATCACTTTTACAATAAAAACTCTACAAGAAAGTGGTTCTTTTGGGGCTTAATCATAGTTCAATTCACCTATTATCAACACCCCACACTTAAAGCTTTGCTCGTCCTCGAGCAATTTAAACCACACTTCTATGCCTAATCGCTCAACGAATTACCCAATTTATGTCACACCTGCCATTATGAAAGAATAACCTAAGCAGTGCAACTGCCACACCTCAGATGCAAACTCTAATGCCATGCCTCACACATGCTCACTCTAATTACTCTAACAGAGGTGAAAACTTGCTATTTCTTCCTGAGTCACAAGCCCTCACATTATTAATTTGAGAGAAGTTCCACACGTATAGAATCAAGCACAAAGAACTTTAGATAGAAAGAATTCACTCACTCTCGGCAAAGAATATTCATATGCCACACAGATACACCATAAGCTTGCCCTTAGTGTAATACTCTACTAATTGAGTTCATTCAATCTTGGATCAATTAGGACTTTAATTGGTTGTAATGTAGGCTACGGGACGGGTAGGATACATTTAGATATAAGAGTGACTACACCTCCATAAGCACTTTAATACATACATTTTAACATTTAAGCCCTATACTTATGTCAAACCAAAATTCCACCTTCACATCAATGTAAATTACCCCATTCTTCTTTAAGCACACTTACGTCAAGAACCACCACTTATCAAGGAAATTTTTTTTTTTTTCACAACAATCCAACTATATTTTTTTCAATTCAAGTGGTTCTTCCTTTTTCAAAACAGTGCACCTTTCTCCTTATTCAATTAGTTCCACTCAAAAGCCAACCCAACCATCCCACACTTTAACTTTTACAAAGTTCATAACAATTCAAGTGCTCATGAGAGGTGAACAGGTTCAAATAGATGGTTAATTCAAACAAATGGGTAAGGCTTGTAATGTGGTTGCCAAAGAAACAGGATTACAGGCTCAAATGGGTTAACTAAGATTCATAATAATTCGGTGGGTAAAATATGTATATATGGCTCAACAAGAAATGCCTATATCACTTCCAAGACTGAACAAACTACTATTTCGCTTTGCAAACACACAGGGTAAGTTCTAGGTATCACATGCAAGCACAGAATGTGGGTAATTCTCACACACACTTGGCAAGTAACTCATTCCAAACTAATTCGTCAACACACTCACATGAGCATTCAAGCAAGACAAGGTGTACACAATTAAGGCACAATTTATGAGTCTACACATGAGCCTAGACGTCGCACTCTCAAGTTCGTTTAGTTGTTAGCAGGTGTATACATCAAAAGGGTGGATTCCTTCCCTTACCCCTCCTAATCTAAGAGAGTCTTCAGAGTCCTAAAAAAAAAATCTACCTAACCCGGTTCAAGAAAAAGCCCTTGGAAAAGAACCGTGGTCAAAAGAAAAACCAAGGGGGAATTATTACACTACCTACAAAAAAAATCTTTTCTTTTTTTTTATTTCTCTTTTCTATTTTTTTTTTTTTATCCTTACTAATCTTTTTTTTTTCTTTAGACTTAAATCCCTCAAGAAAATTGTCTAATAAATCCATCGTCGGGA
>NW_017702658.1:0-1617 GCF_001879085.1 Nicotiana attenuata | reverse complement strand
CCAAAGATTCGAACTAAAAATATAAGCAGATTATTACTCACAAACGAGAGTGGCCCTAGACAGGCCTTTAAACAAGGTTTAGGAAAGAACGGGTTGGGACTCCATGAGATTTTCTCAAGGATCCATGTAATCAAACAGCCAGGAGGCATAGCAGGCTGGTAATGATCGGAAAATGCATGAAAACTCCATAGATAGGAGCTTCTCGCCAATGACGGAGATTAGGGTTAGGGGTGAGTTGCGAGAGAGTTGGAGAGGTCAGGGAACAAAGGGCGGCGGAGTGTAACCAATGAATTAGGTTAGGGGGGTCGTTTAGGTTAAAAATGGTAAGAAGGAATAAGGGCCGTTGATCTCTGAGATCAACGGCCAAGATGAGAAGGGGTCTGGGTCGGGTAGGATTTTAATTGGGTTAGGGTCGTTTTAATTGGACCTGGGTTAACTAAATTGGATTAGGGGCTCCGATTTTGGGTGTAAATTAGGGGCTATTTATTAAATACCCATTTTACTAAATAAAATAATTTTAAAAATAGCTAATTAAATGATAAAAAATGTTTTTCAAGCATGAAAATGATTCAAAATAATTTCTTAACATTATAAAAATATAAAAAGTCATTCTTTGTGTAGATAAAGTAGTTATGCATATGTATGGGCCATTATTGCAAAAATGCACTTATAGTCTTAAAAAATACAAATGTAATTGTAAAAAATACAATTAAAATATTTGAGCACTCATATGTGCATAAATGATGAATTTAGATGACTAAATCATTTTAAAGTAATATGAGGGGTAATTAGTGAATATTTATATAATTAAAAATGCAGGAGTAAATTGATTTGGGGCCTTCAGAAATTATAGAAAAATTGTAAAAATACTTTTGCATGTTTGTAAACGCATGTAAAACATTTTGAAAGTGTTTATGCATATTTAAAAATACATGAGGGAAAAATTGGGTATCAACAACTGCCCCTCTTTACCCGGGAAGGAAGAAAGAGTTTTCGGGTAAAGATATGATGGTCGATTTTGACCGAATGGGTGTTTTGGAAAAAATAGAGGCCGAACCATGGTCTCTGAGTTGCCTACGTATCCCTGGTTTTACAGGAATCAGGCCATGTGTAGTTCTGGACCCAACGGTGAATGAAGCCGATGGAGTTGTTATAGGAATGGTAGCCAGTTTCATCAGAAGGTTCTTTTGTGAAGGGTGATCTCGAATAGAGTTATGATTATAAGTTTGGAGTGTAACGGAGGGATTATGGGGCAGATATCTGAATATCACAGAGTAAGGTGGGTAATTGATAGGAATCGGTTATAATGGTAAAGTGAAAATGGTACGAACGGAAACCGGAGCGAGGGTTGCTCCTGTTTGAAGAACGGTTACCTCCTGGATTACCTGCAAAACTTAAAACACGACGCATTCAAGTGTATAGATTACTGCGAGAATTTAAACATGATGTAAATTCCCTTTGGACCATGAAAGATTGTCTTTGGACAGTGCAGATGACGTTCTTAGACTATGATGTCATGGGCCATAAATCATGAGATAGGAGATTCACAGGCCATGAAATGATGTTCTCGGGCCATGAGGATGGTGCCTTTGAACCATGACGCCTTTGAATAATGAT
>NW_017702657.1:0-1617 GCF_001879085.1 Nicotiana attenuata | reverse complement strand
TTTTCATGTTTTGGGGCTGTGGGGGACGAAATAGGGCTAAAAACGACTTCTCTAAGCCATCCACCGTGTCCCGATAGGCGCAGCCGCGGTCCCGACACCGTTAAATTGCAGGAATGTTGCCTCGCCACCGCGGTCGCGGTAAAACGCTGCGGACCGCGATGGTTGCATATCATTCTGTAAAACGGGCATAAACTTTTGCACAGAGCTCTGTTTGGGCTCCACAATATATCATTGGAAATCTATTTCAACGTCCTACAACTTTCATGCTTTGAGTTTTCCAAAATTCCTTACACATTTCACTAAAACCTACAGGAAGATGGACCTTCAGCAAATTTAGTCGATTTTGTCAAATCTTATGCACCTCACTCTCCGTCTTGATTCCAAGACAATTATTTTCACCCATAATCATCCTGATGGGACTTCATATGTCCAAAATATAACCTTACTACTCCTTTAGCTCATTCATACCTAATCCGAATATGCGTGGTGTTACATTATCTCCCCCTTGGGATCATTCGTCCTCGAATGATTGTCCTGACTGTAAGTTCTGCTAACTCCGGACCTTAAACGGGTCTGGTGTAACGATGAACTTGCATTAACACTTGCATTCTAAACATAATGAATACATTATTACTGAACTGTTGAGATACTGAACTGAACTGCATTGACTGAATATTGATCTGCCATAAATACGTGAATACTAAACATGGATATCTGAATATTGAACTGGCACGAATAATTGAATATTGAACTAACATCACTATCTGAGTACTAAGTTGGCATGAATATCTAAGTATTGGAGTGACATGAGTAGCTGAGTATTGAACTGACTTGAATATCTGAATATTGAACTAACATGAGTATCTCAGTACTGAACTGACATGAGTATCTTATTACTAAACTGGCATGAGCATCTGAGTACTGAACTGACATGAGTATTTGAGTACTGAACTGGCATGAGTATCTGAGTACTGAACTGACATGAGTATTTGAGTGCTGGAAACTTGAATGTTATAACATGACGCGTGAAATACTGGCTGTACCACCACTAATTATGGTGGCAACTCCAACTCATAAGCTAAGTGATCGATCCTTCGCAAGATTCTATATGGCCCAATATAGTAGGGTCTACGCTTTCCCTTCTTCCCAAATCTCATAATGCCTTTCATAGGCAAAACTTTCAGAAACACCCAATCACCAACCTGAACCAACCAATTGGCGATCTACACATTCTCCCATACAGAGTTTCGCACGGTGCCATCTTGGTACTGAAATGGTAGGTGTTATTATTAGCAAGGTCAATGAGAGGTATTTTATCATCCCAATTACTTTTAACATCAAGGACATATCCTCAACTGTTTAAATAAAATGCTCTTCTTGGCCATAAAGGTTACGACGTTCTTTTTCACGTCGTTCAACTAATAGATCTCTTTGGTCATGATGCATATTGGGGAACCTGGATGGAAAGAATACCTAGAACTATGGGCTTTTAACATGATCTTCCCTCTTTAAGTCCATCTATGTCTGGAACACACAATCTGTCCTAGTACCTCAAAGTACCATCACCTCCCCCTTATTCAAAAGCCATCGTCTTATACTTGTGAATCTCCTCTTTCA
>NW_017702656.1:0-1618 GCF_001879085.1 Nicotiana attenuata | reverse complement strand
ACAATGGCTCCCCCAAGGCAATTGGGGCAATCAACAAGGAGGCGGCAATTGGAACAACAATAATCAACAACAGGGTGGCAACAATTGGAACAATGGCAATCAAAACAACAATTGGGGTAATCAAGGCAATAACCAAGGCAATTGGAATGGTAACAACAACAATTGGAACAACAACAATAGCAATCAAGGAGGGTGGAATAATGGTGGTAGGGGGCAAGGCTTTCAAAGGCCCCCCATGTTCCAACAACCAAACAACCCACCCCCCTTTCAGTCACAAGGGCCTAGTTCTTCTGGAAGTGATATGGGACGGATAGAAATGATGTTCGAGCAGATGATGAAAAAGAACCAAGATTCCGATGCACAATTGGCTTCGCATAACACATCTATCCGGAACCTAGAGGTGCAAATAGGACAAATCTCTCAAGCTTTAAATACCCGCCCAAAAGGTGCGCTACCAAGTGATACGATAGTGAACCCGAAGGGGGGTAACAGTCATGTGATGGCGGTTACAACTAGGAGTGGAAGAGGCGGTGATGTGCATGCCGCGGTTGAGAATCAAGTTGTGAATGACGAAGTTGCGTTGCATGATGATAAAGCACCTTTGAATGTTGACAATGTGGTTGAACCAATAGTGAAAAATGATGTGCGGATCGATATTGATGATGAGGCCGGGGTAGAGACTCAAGAGACCGTGAACCCGTCTAGGGAACACATCATTGATATACCCGAGTCGGCGGTGCCCAAGGCAAAGGAACCCTTGCCTAGACCACCTCCACCATATCCTCAGCGGTTAGCAAAGCAAAAGAGCGACAATCAGTTCAAGAAATTCATAGACATGATGAAGATCCTCACAATCAATGTCCCTTTAGTGGAGGCACTTGAACAAATGCCTGGGTATGCAAAATTTATGAAGGATTTAGTCACCAAGAAGCATTCTATGGAGTGTGAAACAATAAAGATGACGCACCAAGTTAGTGCGATTGTGCATTCTATGGCCCCGAAACTTGAGGACCCTGGTGCTTTCACTATTCCTTGCACTATCGGAAGTGTGGACTTTGCTAAGGCCCTATGTGACTTGGGGGCTAGCATTAATTTGATGCCGTACTCAGTCTTCAAGACTTTGGGAATTGGGCAACCTAGGCCAACCTCCATGAGACTTCAAATGGCGGACTGGTCGATGAAGAGGCCTTTAGGTATAATCGACGATGTGCTTGTCCGGGTGGACAAATTCATATTGCCGGCCGACTTTGTCATATTAGATTGCGAAGTGGATTTCGAAGTGCCTATCATTCTTGGAAGACCTTTCCTAGCTACGGGGAAGGCATTGGTTGATGTGGAAGCAGGGGAATTAACATTCCGTGTGGGAGATGAGAAGGTGGTATTTCATGTGTGCAAGTCAATGAGGCAACCCAATAGTACGGAGGTGTGTTCATTTGTGGACATTGTCACGGCGGTGATAGTGGATGACACAAGTGCCTTGATCAATGTTCAAGATCCTCTTGAAGCCGTGCTTCTTAACATGGATGCCAATGATGATGCCGGTAGAGTGGAGTGCGTGAATGCATTGCATGGAATGGGTCCATATTCATATGAGCCTAGGAAACTATCTTTGGATCTT
>NW_017702655.1:0-1618 GCF_001879085.1 Nicotiana attenuata | reverse complement strand
TCTCAGTGAGAAGTATAAGAAGAGAATGATGGGCCAAATCCATAAATCTGGTCTCGTACTGAGTGACGGTCATGGAACCCTGCTGAAGGTGCTCAAACTGCCTCCGATAGTCCTCTCTCTAAGTCATAGGAAGATACTTCTCCAAGAATAGCCGTGAGAACTGGTCCCAAGTGAGAGCTAGTGACGCAGCAGGTCTGGCCAAACAATAATCTCTCCACCATTTCTTAGCAGAACCTGATAAGCGAAAGGCAGCAAAGTCGACCCCATTGGTCTCCATTATCCCCATATTCCGTAGAACTTTATGGCAACTGTCCAACTAGTCTTGGGATCCTCTGAAGATGTACCACCATATGTAGTAGTGAAAAGCCTAGTAAAACTGTCCAACCTCCACAAAGCCTCCGTAGACATAACTGATCCATCACCGGTCTGTGCTACAATACCCGACGGAACTACCCCAACTGGCTGAGCTGCCGGAGTCTAAAACTGAGGAGCCATGTGCTCCGGAGTGTGAGTAGCAGGAGTCTTTGCTCCTCCCCCAACCCGAGAAATAGCTGGTGCTACAAGAAGTATGCCTGCCCGAGTAACACTCTCCATAAGGCCCACTAGAAGAACCAATGTATCCTGAAGTGCCGGGGTAACTATGAACCCCTCTGGAACCTGAGATGGCCCTGCTGGAACAGTCTTGCCGGAACCTCATCATCAAACTCTACTTGAGGCTCCGCCGCTGGTGCTGTTGCTCGAGCTCTAGGATGAGCCCTGCCCCTACCTCGGCCCCTGGCACGGCCTCGGCCTCATCCTCTGATCCTTGTAGGAGCTGCCATCGGGGGCTTGGGCTGCTGATCAGCTGATGAAGCGGTACGTGTTCTCACCATCTGCGAAAGAACAAAGTAGAGAGATCAATTAGCATTTAGAGATCAAATCGCGTAACAAAGATGAATAGAAGTGAAATTGTTCCTAACTCTGTAGCCTCTGGGGGATAAATAAAGATGTCTCTGCACTGATGCCTCAGACTCTACCAAGCTTGTCCGTTAATTGGGAGACCTAAGCAACATAGAGCTCTGATACTAACTTGTCATGACCTGAATTCCCTACCGTCGGGACCGTGATGGCGCCTAATATTGTACTCGCTAGGTAAGCCAACGTTGCAGAATATTTCACCTATTTCCTTTATCTTTTAATAATTAAAGACTTAACAAAAGTAAATCAGCGGAAATAAGTGCGGAAGAACACAGTTTAAGATTATTTTTATGCTAATAACGAAAACCGTAATAAATTCCACCCAGAACTGGTGTCACAACTCACGAACAATCTACGAATACTACAAGTATTGGTTTGAAAGAAAAATATACATCTGTCTCGGAGCAAAAGTAAAAAAGAATGCATTAAAGATAGAAGGGGATGCTAGGGACTGCGGACGCCTGCAGGACTACCTCGGGTCTCCTGTGGACTGAAGGCAGCAACCTTGAACTCTGATCAGCCACTAGCTCTGAAATCTGCACAGAAAGTGCAGAGTGTAGTATCAGTAAAACCGACCCCATGTACTGGTAAGGCCAAACCTAACCTTGGCAAAGTAGTGACGAGGCTACGACGGGGTATCACAACATATACAACCTTCAAC
>NW_017702654.1:0-1619 GCF_001879085.1 Nicotiana attenuata | reverse complement strand
ACGTGTTTTGAGCTAGAAGCAGTAAAATTTGATGTTTCATGGAAATTGGAAGGAAATCATGGGTCTTGAGGCCTAATTCGATGTTGTTTTGGCGATTTGATCGCACGGATGAGTCCGTAGGATGTTTTTGGAGTTATGTATATGTTTGGTTTGGAGCCCCGAGGGCTCGAGTGAGTTTTGAGTGGGTCCCGGGAGGGTCTTAGACTTAAAAGTATCAGAAATTGCAGGTCCAGGTGTTGCAGGCCCCCAGCACGGCCGCGGTCATTTTCGCGTGGTCCGCGCTGGAAGCCGCGCGGCCGCGGTACATTTCTGTGCGGTCCGCGTGGCTAGGTTCAGAGGGCCAGTGAATTCTAGTTCGACCAGCGCGGCCGCGTGCCATATCAGCGCGGTCCGCGCTAGAAGATTCAGAGAGGGGTCTTGGGTCCATTCAACCAGCGCGGCCGCGCATCAAATCAGTGCGATCCGCGCTGGGTAGGCTCAGAGAGTCGTTTTCCCTCCCTTCCTCAGCGCGGCCGCGGGGCATTTCTGTGCGGTCCGCGCCGGGTCTTCAGTAAAGTATATAAAGTCGGGATTTTCAGTCATTTCTCACTTTTTTTAAAACCCAAAACACAAGAGGCGATTTTCCAAACGATTCTTCTTCTCCAAAACGATTGGTGAGTGATTTCTAACTCATTTTCTTTACTCCTTAAATCTTTAAACATAATTTCAAACTTCAAAACAAAGATTTTAATGGGAAAATTGGGAATTTAGGGTAGAACCTAGGTTTTTCTAAAATTGGGGGTTTTGGACCTCAATTCGAGGTCCGATTCCAAATAACTTACATATTTGAGTTCATGGGAGAATGGGTAATCGGGTTTTGGTTCGAACCTCGGGTTTTGACCACGTGGGGCCGGGGGCGTTTTAGAAAATTTTGAGTAAAACTTTGGGAAATTCACTTTTCATGCATTCAAATTTATTAGATTAGCATTTGTTGATACACTCAAGTATTTGTGACTAGATTCGAGCGGTTTGGTGGTAAATCCGAAGGGTAAAGCGATACTAGAGGCTTGAGTTGAGTTTGGAGCATTTGAGGTCAGTGTTTGATCTAACTTTGGTTTGAGGGAATAGGATTAGAGTATTATTTGCTAATTGCTAAATGTCGAGTACGGTGTATAGGCATGGTGACGAGTATCTATACACTAGTGTCTAGCATGACCGTGAGTCCTTACTTGTGCTTATTTGGGATTCTGTAGTGACTCTTCCTTGTTTAATTGATGGATTCGATATAATGTGAACAATATGAAGAGAAAATACGATTTGTAAACCCCTTGGAGCGTTGGCTCGAAATATGACACGATTAAGACGTAAGAAATGAACGAAGGAGGAAGAGATGTAATTACTCCCTTGCCGGGACGTGTAAGTTATTGTTGTTGCTCCCTTGCCGGAAATCAACTGTTTATTTGTATTCTCCCTTGCCGGGATGGTTGAATTGATACTTGTTCCCTTGCCGGAAAATCCTTATATATTACGAAATGGGATCGTGTGGCACGCCGACCACTTATATATTATGAAATGGGATCGTGTGGCACGCTGACCACTTATATATTATTAAATGGGATCGTGTGGCACGCCGACCACTA
>NW_017702652.1:0-1619 GCF_001879085.1 Nicotiana attenuata | reverse complement strand
CTGGCCCTGAACCTGTGGGCAAAACCAACATTGGCGCCGTAGTCAAAGCTGTCTTGAGCTTCTGAAAGCTCACCTCACACTCGTCCGACCACCTGAACTGGGCACCCTTCTGGGTCAACCTGGTCATCGGGGTTGCAATAGATGAAAACCCTTCCACAAACCGACGGTAATAGCCCTCCAAACCCAAGAAACTCCGAATCTCTATAGCTGATGTGGGTCGAGGCCAGTTCTTGACTGCCTCTATCTTCTTCGGATCCACCTGAATACCGTCTGCTGATAGAACGTGGCCCAAGAATGCAACTAAACTCAACCAAAACTCGCACTTTGAAAACTTAGCATACAACTGACTATCCCTTAGAATCTGAAGAACGACTCGAAGATGTTGCTCGTGCTCCTTCTGGCTGCGGGAATAGATCAAAATATCGTCAATGAAGACAATCACGAAGGAATCCAAATAAGGTCTGAACACTAGGTTCATCAAATCCATGAAAGCTGCTGGGGCATTTGTTAATCCGAATGACATCACCAAGAACTCATAATGCCCGTACTGAGTGCGGAAAGCTGTCTTAGGGACATCGGATGCCCTAATCCTCAACTGATGGTAGCCAGATCTCAAGTCAATCTTCGAAAATACCTTGGCACCCTGAAGCTGATCAAACAAATCATCAATCCTCGGCAATGGATACTTGTTCTTGATTGTGACCTTGTTCAACTGCCGGTAATCTATACACATTCTCATCGATTCGTCCTTCTTTTTAACAAACAACACCGGGCACCCCAAGGCGAGACACTAGGCCTATTAAAGCCCTTCTCAAGCAAGTCTTGCAACTGCTCCTTCAGTTCTTTCAACTCAGGTAGGGCCATACGATACGGCGGAATAGAAATGGGCTGAGTGCCCGGAACCAATCAATGTAGAAGTCAATATCCCTGTCGGGTGGCATACCCGGCCTCAGGAAACTCGCGAACAACAGGCATAGAATCCATAGAAGGAACCTCGACACTAGAATCACGAACATACGCCAGATAGGCCAAACAACCTTTATGAACCATATGCCGAGCCTTCATGTATGAGATAACCCTACGGGTAGAATGACCAGGAGTCCCTCTCCACTCTAGACGAGGTAAACCCGGTAAGGCTAAGGTCACAGTCTTGGCATGACAGTCCAAGATAGCATGGTAAGGTGATAACCAGTCCATCCCCAATATGACATCAAAATCAACCATATCTAAAAGTAACAAATCTACTCAAGTCTCAAGACCCCCAATCACAAATATACATGAACGATGGACACGATCTACCACAATAGAATCACCCACCGGTGTAGACACATAAACATGAGCACTCAAGGAATCACCAGGAATGACCAGATACGGTATAAAATAAGATGACACATAGGATTATATAGATCATGGATAAAATAGAACTGAAGCATCTCTACTACAAACCAGAACAGTACCTGTGATAACTGCATCGGAGGCCTCAGCCTCTGGCCTGGCTGGAAGAGCATAACATCGGGGCTGGGCCCCACCACTCTGAACTACATCTTTGGGACGGCCTCCTACTGGCTGGCCTCCACCTCTAGCGGCCTGACCTCCACCTCTAATACCTCTACCTCCAC
>NW_017702651.1:0-1619 GCF_001879085.1 Nicotiana attenuata | reverse complement strand
AACCATAGATACTGATTAATCACAAGTACGAAAATAAACGTAACATAACGGGGAAAAACCATCCCAAACTCAGCCCGATGATCGGGGTGTCACAAGTCACGAGCTACTACAGAGTTGATGAAAATACTACAAGTCTGGAAACATAGTCTGAAGATAAATAAAATATGCAGAAGATAAGGAAGAAACGGGGCTGTGGACGTCGACAGCTACCTCGTCTCTCCTAGTCCGCCTGGTCTGGAAGGAAATCAGCGCTCAGGGACGAACTCAGCTGTGCCTGTCTCTGCACACATGGTGCAGGAAGTAATGTGAGTACTCTGACCCAGTGAGTAATAAAAATAAATAACGACTGAGAACATAAAATCCCACCATGGGCACAAATAATGCTATCTCAAGCAGCAACATCAGATAAACAGTAGAAACCAGTGAAATATAGTAAGAAAAATCTTTTTGAAAACAATCAATAAAACAAGTATGCTCAAGTATGGTCAGCCATTGTTACCTGACCGGTCAGCCATTGTTACCTGACCAAATACGTATAACAGTGTCATTGTTACCACTGTTCAATATTTAATCACTGTAGATGGGTACCCGCGCTCACTGTGGGTGGGCAGACTCCGGAGGGGCTCCTACAGCCCAAGCGCTATCAACAAGGCCTGAAAGCCTGCTCACAATACACTCGAGGCCTGAAAGCCTCCTCACAATGCACTCGAGGCCTGAAAGCCTCCTCACGTCACTCAGCATATCCTCACATACGGCCCTCGGCCTCAATCAGTCCAAAAATAATCAACAGCCCCTCGGGCAACAGTAAAGCAATAATACTTAGCTCAACAATAGTTCAATTATCAGTTTAAAACTCCAAGTTTGAGTGAATATGGCTGAGTTCAAGAAACAGTGTGAATCACATGGACTGAGTTCAAATAATATTTCAAACCGCGAGAAAAACAGTGATGATAGTTCATAAAGAGTTCAAACAGTCGGCAATAAGCCCCAAATATGGCAATAAGCCCAAATCATAGTGAAAACAACAAGTCATTGCTAATACGCGGTAAAATATCATCCGGACTGGACCAAGTCACAGTCCCCAATAGTAAATGACCCCGCGCTCGTCATGGAGCGCGTGTCTCATCTCAACATAGCACCAAGTTGTGCAAGTCCGGGGTTTTCAAACCCTCAGAACATCATTTAAAATCATTACTCACCTCTAGCCGGCCAAAAGTCTAGCTCGCTATGCCTTTTCCCCTCGAATCGACCTCCTCGCGCGTCGAATCTGATCAAAACCACAAGGAATACATCACAATAGGCAAATGGGTCATAACCCAATCGAAAATATTCGAAAAATATCTAAAATCACGAAGTTGGCAAAACCCGAGCCCTGGGCCCACTTCTCGAAAAATTACGAAATTTGCATTCCTCGTCTCGCCACGAGTCCATACATATCAAATTCATCAAAATCGGGGTTCAAATGCCTCTTCAAGTTCCCATTTTACATTCCAAAAACCAAGCCCTAGTTCTTCCAATTTTTACCCAAGTTTCTAAGAATTAAAAGTAGATTCTTCAATAAAATGATGTTTCTAGACCATAGGACTTACCTCCTATTGATTCCTAGTCAAAACCCTCTC
>NW_017702650.1:0-1619 GCF_001879085.1 Nicotiana attenuata | reverse complement strand
ACGAGGCCAACATAAAAAAAGTGAAAACATACAACTCCAGGGTCGACCAAATACCAGGTGCACCTCCGGTCCTGAAAGGCCTTGACGCTAAAAAGTTTGTACAAAAACCGTTCCCATCCAGTGCCGCCCCAAAACCTATCCCTAAGAAATTTAGAATGCCCGATATCCCGAAGTATAATGGGACCTCGGACCCAAACGAGCATGTGACAGCATACACATGCGCGATTAAGGGAAACGACCTCGAAGATGATGAAATCGAGTCAGTTTTGTTGAAAATGTTTGGAGAAACCTTGTCCAAGGGGGCAATGACGTGGTATCATAACTTACCGCCAAATTCCATCGATTCGTTCGCCATGTTAGCCGATGCCTTCGTGAAAGCTCACGCCGGAGCGATCAGGGTAGAAACAAGGAAATCCGACCTATTCAAGGTCCGACAGCGCATAAACGAGACACTCCGGGAATTTGTGTCTCGATTTCAAATGGAGAGGATGGATCTTCCCCCAGTCACGGATGACTGGGCAGTACAAGCCTTCACTCAAGGATTGAACGCCAACAGCTCAGCCGCATCCAGGCAATTAAAGCAAAGTCTGATCGAGTTTCCAGCAGTTACGTGGGCAGACATCCATAACCGGTACCAATCGAAGATAAGGGTAGAGGACGACCACAACGGAGCAAGTTCGGATTCACCATCCACACATAGGAATTTCGATCGACCTCGTAGGGAAAACTACAAAGATTCGAGACCGAACAAGGAAAGATATCGGCCGTATCAGGATGATAGGAGGCCTAAATTTACGAGGAACGACCGCGGCTATGAGAGGAACAGAAGACCGTTACCGAAGGCCAACCTCGGGAAAGCCGTCGATAGACAGGAAGCACCCCGATTGGCTGAATGTAATTTCAGTGTCGATTCGGCTACCTTGGTGTCGGCGATCGGACGTATCAAAGAAGCCCGATGGCCCAAACCCGTACAGTCCGATCCATCAAGGAGGGATCCCAAGTTAATATGTAAGTACCACAACACACATGGCCACAGAACCGAAGATTGCAGGCAACTGCCGGAGGAAGTTGCCCGGTTGCTCGATGAAGGTTACCTTCGAGAATTTCTCAGTGATCGGGCCAAAAATCATTACGAAAATCGAGATCGACCAGCCGATAGGAAGGAACCCCGGCACACCATAAACATGATAATTGGAGGGGAAGACGCACCTCAAGTACCAATACTGAAACGTACCAAGATATCGATCACAAGGGAGAAGCGGATCAGGGATTATGCACCAGAGGACATAAAGATAGTCGATAACGTAAAGGCCGTCCAACGGCTCACCGGGCGCATAGCTGCTCTAGGCCGGTTCATATCCCGATCCTCGGAGAGGAGCCATCGATTTTTCAATCTTCTAAAGAAGAAGAATGATTTCACGTGGGGACCAGAATGCCAGCACGCCCTAGAGGAACTCAAAAGGTACCTTTCTAATCCACCTTTGTTGCATACTCCGAAAATCGGAGAGCCTCTATACCTATACTTGGCCGTATCGGAAGTAGCCGTCAGTGGGGTCCTAGTTAGGGAAGAACAGGGCACCCAGTTCCCCATCTACTACGTAAGTAGGACACTAGGGAAA
>NW_017702649.1:0-1620 GCF_001879085.1 Nicotiana attenuata | reverse complement strand
TGAAACTAAATTGAGAGCAAAAGAGCGAGGCAATTTTGCAAGCAATTTATGTGAAATTCAAGTGTGCATTCCTGAAGCTACTTGGACAAGATAGAAGAACCAATTCCATTGTGTTTATTCTTATTCTAGTTCAATTGTAGTAGGTGGTTTAAAGTTGTACCTTTCCAGCTTTCATAGAAGTAATTGTATTAGGTACTTTGAGTATTCAAGTTAGAGTTAACTTGAAAGTGTCGCAACAGTTGAGGCTGTGTGCCACACTGGGATTAGAGTTTAATCCTTAGGTTTACAAGAGTTTTGTAAATGCTGTTTTGGCTCAGTGATTTTAGTGGAAGTTCGGGAAAATCCTACTGAGTAGTAGGTCGTGGTTTTTTCACCTTTTGAGCCAGGTGTTTTCCACGTAAAAATCTCTGTGTTCTTTATTTTATGCACTCTTAATTCCGCAAACAGTAGTAGTAAGTACACCTAGAAGAACCAGGTTCTTCTAAAGCGAAAATTGGCTACCACACAAATCACCCCCCCTCTTGTGTGGTATGGACGTTTAGAACATCAATTGGTGTCAGAGTAGGCTATCCTTGAAGAGGCTAACACCTTAGGAGAAGATCAACATGAGTGCACCACCTGGGAACTGGGAAGGGCAATCCACTGCTAGGCCTCCACTTTTCAATGGTCAGTACTATTCTTGGTGGAAGAACAGGATAAGAGACCACATCATAGGGGAAGACTATGAACTTTGGGACATAGTCACTGATGGTCCCCTAGCAACTACAAAGAAGAATGCTGAAGGAGTTGATGTGCCAAAGACAAGGGCTGACTGCACTGCTGAAGACCTGAGGAAGTGGTAGAAAAATGCTAAGGCCAAGAAATGGCTTGTGTGTGGACTAGGTCCAGATGAGTACAGTAGGATCCAAAGCTGTACTACTGCTAAGGAGATATGGGACACCATGCAAGTGGCCCATGAAGGTACACCTCAAGTGAAACGATCAAGAGGAACACTACTGTATTCTCAATATGAGAATTTTACTATGAAGGAAGGAGAAACTATCCAGGAGATGTATACTAGGTTCACTACACTGACAAATGAACTTAAGTCTCTTGGAAGGGTTATTCTTGAAGAAGACAAGGTTGAGAAAATTCTGACAAGGGTTCTGCCAGTCACATAGGAAAGCAAAATCACTGCTATTCAGGAATCCAAGAATATTGCTACTCTCAGATTGGATGAACTGATTGGAAATCTGACTGCTTATGAAATGAGAAGGCAAACCATGAAGATGGATACCCCCAAGAAGGAGAGAAGTCTAGCTCTCAGAATTGCTGAAGGTTCAGATCTGGAAGATGATGAGATGGCTATGATCACTAGAGATTTTAAAAAGTACCCGATGAGAGGAAAGGGTTCTTCAAGAGGTACAACCTTCAACAAGACAAGAGCTCCTGAGAAACAGATCAATGAGGGTTGCTACAAGTGTGGTAAGACTGATCACATGATCAAAAACTGCCCTCAATGGGAAATTGAGTGGAAGAAAGAAAGAGCTGAACGAAGGAACAAGAAGAAGGAACAGGTTCAACCAAAAAGAAACAAAGGTTCAACCAAGGCTATGGTTGCTGCTTGGGGAGAAACCTCAG
>NW_017702648.1:0-1620 GCF_001879085.1 Nicotiana attenuata | reverse complement strand
ATTCATTAGCCACGATAGGTGCCACTTTCTTATGGAGTGTATACAATATTGTAGTGAGACTGTTGTTACAAGATCATTTACTTTTTAGGTCACTATGCTTAGGTGGAAACCTTTTTCCTTATTTCCTCAGCTAGTCTTTCGTGGTAGTACTTAGGAGACCTTCTAGATCTTGTAAAGTTGTGATCTTGATATACAGTATACACGAAGGAATTTCTTTTATATTCTTACTCGCCTACAAACATCCTTACTTACATACCTCCGTTCCGTTGTGCTCGTAGGATTACTTCTAAAATGAGATTTTGATTGTCTTCTTAGTGGCACTCTCCATTATTCTCGTAATACTTATATGTCTCTCTTATTTTCATAAAACATAAATGGTACCTTTAACGGTCTCAACTCCTATCTGAAAATTTTCAGATGATTGTAATCTCGTATCTACGAGACTGAATTCCCTATGCTGCGGTTCACTACATTTATCTTGCACGATCTATTCATTTATCTGTGACTTCTTGTCTAGCCATAACCGGGCTCTTCCTGAATCAACTACTAATTACTCGTTGGTCCATTCTCATATATATTCTGCATAATCTCTCTTGGGTTATTTTCTTTGTCTTAACTTACCACTCGTACTGGCTCCTTATGTATCAAGTGTTCATTCACACTTATTATATCAATAACATCTGGTGTGGGAACCCTTACTGCCTCTCTCCGATAATGTGCTTGTGTAATGTTCTGGAGTCGCAACATATCTGTAGGAACTGAACAAATGCAACATCATCCCTTTCTCCTTTTTACCACATTCTTCCTTTACCATTCCATAGTTACCTGAACCGCTTAACTCCGACTTAATACCATATCACACCATATTCCCCCTTTAGGGGAGTACTAAGATTTAGTACTACGACGATCTACCTATAGATGTTTCACCTCTTCATCTTTGGCGTCTTTTCACATTATCAATGAACCTTAATCGCCTTATGGTAACCTTCTGTACCAGGGATAACTAAATTTCTTACGCACGAAGGTGACACCTAGTGTAACACTTAGTCCCTTAAGATTAGCTCTGCTCAGACTGCTTGCTTTAGGTAAGCGACTTCCTAAATGACCTTTAAAGGTTATTCGTCTATTGTCTATTCTATTACTGTTGGAACACGATCTCTGAAATTCTCACGATGTCGACTATTACCAAATCCTCCGGTCCCTAATTCATGTTTGATTTTATCTTGTTCTCCAACCCATACTGATTTTTATTACTCCGGGGGTCTAATTTAGCCTTTTGGTAATCACATTCTGGTCATTAACTTATTTCTCGAAATGAGGATATGACTTTATGGCTTATACTCTTTTATTGCGTCAAGGCCTGTGACCTCTTGTCTTTCCCTTCACTTGGCTGTAGACTCTGTCCTCCTGTCATGTTTTGATTTACTATTATCACCCATTATCACATCTTACTCATAATATTTCATTTACTCTCTTCTTATCCTCCGACTAATATTTCTATCTATCACTTTATTCTGAAAACTTCAACAAAACGTCCTTTCACTTTTAGCTCCCCTTGCTTCATCTCACTGGCTCTTCGGGATGCCTAAAATTCTATCTCTCTCTCTCTGGGGCGTTGAG
>NW_017702647.1:0-1620 GCF_001879085.1 Nicotiana attenuata | reverse complement strand
TGAACATGTGGGAACATACACAAATCAACGTAGGATACGCTTTTCTGACCACTTAAGCCTTGTATACTCTTGAGGCTCTGTTCCCATCTTCCGAGTGATTTCTTCCTGCTCGGGGTTCTTTGTATTCTTCTCCTGTCCCGTGGTAAACTCATACCGGGGTTGTTGAGGGTAGGAATTGGTAGTGAAATGGGCCGTTTCTGGTGGAAAGGATGCTACTTGTGTCGCGCCCCCTTTTTCTCGTGAAATCGGGTTTATGACATTTGGGAGGACAACTCATTCCTTTTGGGAATTGGGTTTGATTTAAAGAGTTGCCACCTAATGATTAGAGTGCATTAGGACACAAATGAGGTTTGATTTGAATAACCAAAGATTGGGTAAGGGCTTGAAATTATTCTAAGGGTAAGGTGTTAGGCACCCCTCAGAATCCACTAGTGTGGTTCCCAGCCAGACTATTATTGTGAATTTGGGTACAATTAGCATATAGACAAATAGGGCTCAAATAAGAGGGGATTTTATCACATAAAGGTTTGAAAGTAAGCAAGGTTTGAAAGAACAATTAGAAAAGCTGATTTTTTTTTAAAATAAAGAGTTAAAATGCTGAAAAGAAAAAAATAAAGAATAAAGGGAGGGGGGTCCTAGGTTTATTAATAATATGGATCACCTCACACAATGCCCGGTAATCACTCCTCAATGAGGGGATACACGTGACATTATCGCGTGGTCATCATATCCATACCTACCCTTCCCACCCCGTTAAGGTATTAAAGCGCGGAATGGTCTCGCTTACCTATTGCATGCTACTACCCGTCCCAATCCTATCAGTCCCGGGGGCATTTAGGACTACTAATCCTAAGGAGGTAGGGATGCTAGGCTTATTTGTGGTTTTAAAGGCAAAAATTCTGAGGCGACATACAAAACATGTATAGAAAATTGGGGGAAAGCACATAACAAGCAAAGGCTCAGATATACCCCCTTTAAACAGAAGAAGCACATAATTAGCATGACTTACACATACTAGTTAAGGTCTGACTAAATATTAAACATGCGAGAACTTAATGGTTGAGGCAGATTGATTTATTACATAATTCAGATAAGAAGCCCAAGTCAGGCCTGCCCGCTGGTTGTAGTTAATAGAGCAGATTCAGATTCAATTATTAGCCTAAGGCTTGCCTAACTGTTAAGATGAGGTCTTATAGGCATGATATCTACTGAATTCAGAAATAGTAAAACTTTAAATAAACCGTTTGAATGCATACTCACTAAACTTGCTAAGTGGGAATCAAATTATTAAAAGAGAGGCCAGATTTAAAACAAACTGATTATTAGCTCTGCAACTGACAACACTCTTATTACCGGTTTTATAACAATACGTGAATGAAATGGCTCAAATTTGATTAGGAATTCCTATAGGCATGCTTTCTAAATGTAGTTGATTTTAAACGTGGTGTAGAATGCAGAAGACTTGTTTTAAAACTTATGCACATGATATGTAGGTGCTGAATTGTTTGAAAACCTACGAACATGGTATCTAAATGTAGAAATTGTTTGAAACCTATAGGCATGATTTCTAAATGCAGAATTTATTTTAAGAACCTATAGGCATGATTTCTATATGCAGAA
>NW_017702646.1:0-1620 GCF_001879085.1 Nicotiana attenuata | reverse complement strand
GGGAACGAACACTCGACTACCCCCTAGCCTACACCCTAATGCTCGACCTCCACATGTTCCTATCAAGAGCCATGTCCTCGAAAATCTGAAGTCGCGCCATGTCCTGCCTGATCACCTCGCCCCAATACTTCCTAGGCCGCCCTCTGCCTTTTCTTTTTTCCCTTTTTTTTGATTTTTGATTCTCGAAAAATGATGAAAAAGTGCAAAATCTTTTTGAATTTTTCATGTTTTTTTTTGTCTTTTTCTTAACAAAAATGTGACAGAAAACATAATTGGATCCTACTTGACTTATTTTCACACTTCACCCTCTCTTTTTCTTTCTTTTTTTCATTGTTCACTATTTTTCATTTTTTTTTTCATTTGCCCTCAGCTATCTTTGGTCCGCCAAATGACCCTTTTACCTTTGAATAAATGCAACATGTAGCACATAGGAAGCATCAAGATGGTCTGTTATTTTGGGTACACTCGTCCTAGACGGACCCAACCCCTGTGTTGAGTCCCCTAAGTGAAATGCACATGATGCAAACAAACGTTCCTACTAGGGATCCGGCATGAGGCTGTGCTATTCTAGGTTTAAAAACCTGGGTTTACTGTTCTAGACCTGGCTTAACCGAGCGGACAACTCGAGCCGAGGGGGAGGCAGCGTATCGGGGATACAGAAGCTCCGCCGGCTTAGCAACTTATCCGAACCTCGTTCTAAATGGGATAAGACTCTAAACAGAAGAGAAGTCACACGAAGTGCACCCTTCTCCATGATGTAGAAGACTTAGAGAGAGGAAGGGTTTCGTAGCAATTGATATATACAATTCAGCAAATATCAAAGCGGTAAAGCATTTAGCACATTTAGCATGAAACATGTAGTAAAATCAGATAAAGCCAAATATAACAGTTATTCTAAGCTCGAATTCTGAACCCTGAACTAAAAGTTCTGGGTTCTTGTCCCCAGCAGAGTCGCCAGAGCTGTCACACCTCCTTTTTCACTACACCCCGGGGAGGGGTATAAGAAAGGAGTTTTTTCAATTAAAGGACAATCGAAACGGGATTTATTTAAAGATTCAGAGTCGCCACTTGGGAGATTTATGGTGTCCCAAGTCACCGGTTCAAATCCCGAATCGAGGAAAGGATTGACTCTGTTTAACAGTCCGCGAACCAGAAATCCGAGTAAGGAATTCTGTTAACCCGGGAGAAGGTGTTAGGCATTCCCGGATTCCGTGGTTCTAGCACGGTCGCTCAACTGTTATAATTGGCATAAATTATCTGCTTTTAGGAACAATTTAAACCTATGTGCATTTTTATTTTTAACCGCTTAATTCATTTTTAAAAGAAGATTTAACGTCGTCTAAAATATGTCTTTGGATCACGTCACATGAAATGCACCCGTAATCCGAAACACATTTTATTCAATGTTATAAGGATTTGGATTTGGGTCATATGAAATGCACACCCGAGTTTAGGAAGGTAATATTATTAAAGTACGCGCCTAAAGCAACTACGCGTTTTAGCTTTGTGAGGGCCATGGAATTTTGCTAAATGGCACGCCTCGATTTCTAAGGACAAACAAGCTTAATTGTGGCTGGGTCACATAAATGTACCCCCAGATTTAACAACTACTGGGCTAGA
>NW_017702645.1:0-1621 GCF_001879085.1 Nicotiana attenuata | reverse complement strand
ACTGAGTGATAGTGTTGGGATACGGATAGGAGGTGTCACCTTGCCTGGCGAATACAAACATGTTGGCTGACATAACAACACCCATACTGATTGGGTACCCGGCCATAGTAGATGCGACTAGCACTGTCCGCTAAATTTTAATATCTGTTTCATTTTGGCACGAATCTTGTCTACTACACATGAATGTCTGCCATCCTTTTGCCTCAAAGATTAGGGTTTTCCACTGAATAGGAACCCTTGATGTGATCCACAGTCGTGGTGGTTCCGAAGCTGCCAGAATCTCAACTAGCCATGGGCGAGCTGCATCGCCCATAGCCAGCTATTCCATGTATTGTACCGGCTCAACATCCTCCAGCCCTAAGTATATGTTCAAGGTGCTCTGGTCAAACCTCACTTTTAGAGTGAGAGAAAGAGTTCTAGAGGGAGGAAGCGATCTACCTGCCGAGTCGGTTTAAAATGTCAAAGTTTAACATGTATTGCTACAACCGAGATACATACAATTACATATATTACAGTTAAAAACCCCATTCACATAGTATTATTTAAATTTTTATTATGCATATATTAGTAATAGCCATACAGAGTCTTTCATTAGCTTCATCTATTACACACTATATGCTATAGTATTTATTATAAATAAATACCGTTTTATAAAATTATATCCTATAGCTACCTTTTAGGTTTTATAGCAAATTATCTATTTACGGTCACTTCCTACTGTTAAGCCATTAAATACGTTGTGAAATATTTCTCTCTCTCATACTTTCTATTCTCTCTCCCAATAACACCGATATTGTATATAATTTTGTTAAACCCACGTTCTCTCTCCACTATCTCTCTCCCAACCTAGTATCTTCCCCACGAATACGACCTCCATTATCAACTGGTTCATCTCCATTCTCTCTCTCAATTTTCAAAATTGTTTGCCCAAAAGAATTGTGGTAAGTGTTAAACTTGTTAGTTTTTTCATTGGCACATGTATTATTCTGTATATTTGTTGCGAAATGACAGAGATTCTCAACACACATACAAATACAAATGTTACGTTGAGCAGCTCAAAGTCTTGCAATACAACTCCTACATGGAAAAAATGTAAATCAAGGCAGGACCATCCTATTTTATGCAGCACTATAGCAGCCAACCCAAAGCCAATAAGCCATTTTTTATTTGGAAGACGAGTATTGCGTTTAATTCGAAAGGCATGGTTTTCAGTATGTCTATTCATAGAAACTCCACTAGTCTAGCTAGTAAGTGAGCTAGTAGATTTTCATAGGAGCTAATGGTTAAGGTTATCGTTTGTGTTGTTTTATATCCCTCCGCCCTTTAAGATTTGATCTTGCGTTGTCTCAAACAATGAAGTGTATATTTTACCATGATACCCATATTAGTTGAAGTATATTTTATTGGATTTGAGAAAATGATTTGAAATGAGTAATAAAAACTGTGGGCCATTTAGCTTATAAAGCATATGCTTTGTGGAATCCCTATACCAATGAATATGGAATTTTTTAATGTCCATATATGGAAGCTTATAGTTGCAAAGCTCCACATGCTTGTGGATTTTCCTATGACTCTAATGTCGATGACTACAAGGTTTATATTGTATCTACAAATCGTTTTA
>NW_017702644.1:0-1622 GCF_001879085.1 Nicotiana attenuata | reverse complement strand
CTGCTCGGAGCCATTTAGAATTTATATTGGGAAATATAGTAAGCTTCCATATAAAAGTTTTCTGTTATCTCATCTTCAATAGAATTTTCCTAGATTCCAGCGATGATAAATTAAATGTGGGGTTCTGCAGAATATAGAAGGAGAGCAAGAAATTTCTTTGGTGGCCAGGATGGTAACAACTGTCAAGAACATAAGAAGACTGAGTAGTGTCTCTAATGTAAAGTTGATGATGAGGAGAACTGGCAAGCAACAACAATTTGGTGTTAGCTCATATCTACACTCCATTTCCTCCCGATTTCTCTACACTCTGTTTCTTCCTCAAAATTTCTAGTGCTGCTCATCTCCTCTTCCAATTTTCCTTGTTTACTCTTCTCTCTTCCTGAACAGTTTATTCACCTTGATTGTACAGTTATAAGGTGAGTTTTAGTTTCTTTTTTTCTTGATTTTCGGAACAGCTGCTGCATATAAATTGTTTAAGCTGATTAAATTATTTGTCCATCATTCTTGTCATTCGTCCAAAAAAAACTGGGATATTTGGAGTTGTTTCCCATTTCAGTTGGGGTCGAATTCAATTCCCACAATTACTCACTTAACCCCTTTGAGTATATTTGTTGATGTTGTTCTTGAAGCATTTGGTGGGTTCGGTGATCTTGATGTATCTGTTTATGGTTTTAAAGGTGTTGGAATGATTTTACCTTTTGGAAGCAGAGATGAAAGACAAGAACAAATTTGAGAAAATTTTGGAATTGTCGATGGCTTTCATTTCTTTGATATATGGTAAAGAGCACATATCTGTATTTAGTATATGGTTCATAACATAGTATTACCGTATTAGAGGTAAATAAGCTTAGCTAAAATGCTTCCTTGTTCTTTATTTGCATTTTCTCCATTTTAATATATGTATACATATGTGATTGAGTACGGAGTTTAAGAAAAAAAAATAAGACTTTTGAACTTGTGATGTAAAATAAGGCCTTCTTACTTTTGTGTGGATATAAATCGCACCGCATAAAGATAAATTATTTTCAAATGTGGAAATGGATCATTCTTTTTGGCACGGCCTAAAAAGAAAACAGGTTCACATAAATTGAAATGGAGAGAACAACAAATTTTAGTTACTATTGAAATAACATTGAAGTACTAAACAATTTTTTCAATTGTTGCAATGACGCTGAGCAATTTCAAAAGTTAAATAATTCAAACTTTTTCCTATCATAGGAGTAATCCTTATTTTTTTCCTCCATTTGACCTGAGAATAAATAAGAAATTTGAAGCAAAAGTAAAGGCAGTTAGACCGATATATGTTGACGCTTTCAGAGAGATTTGGTGCTAATGTTTAATTATGCTTTTAATTAACAATTGCTTTTGTGATATAATAATAGGCCGCTATTAACTCTATTGTGTTTTACTACTGTATTCAGTTAACCTTAATAATTCTTCTTCGAAAAGGTTGCTGCTGTTATAAAGATATCATCTTCTATATATGATGATTGCTCAATAGGGGAGTCTGGCTGTCTGGGTATGAATAATTTGTGCATTGGCAAGGATGGGTGTCCAAACTCCAAAAGGCGATGTGCCTTAATAGTTCTTTATGTATTTTAATTGCGACATTATGGTATATC
>NW_017702643.1:0-1622 GCF_001879085.1 Nicotiana attenuata | reverse complement strand
GGACCTTGCCAGTTGGAGAAATTTTCCATTAGCCTCGTCTTGGTGCGAAAAAATCTTCTTCAGTACTAACTGCCCTGGCGCGAATTGTCTTGGTCTGACTCTCTTGTTGAAGGCTCTGGTCATTCTATTCTGATAAAGCTGACCGTGGCAAACTGCATTCAGTCTTTTTCCGTTTATAAGGGCTAATTGCTCGTAACGACTTTTTACCCATTCTGCATCTTCAAGTTCTGCTTCCTGCATAATTCTCAGGGAGGGAATCTCCACTTCGGCTGGGATGACTGCCTCGGTACCGTAAACCAACATATAGGGTGTCGCCCCAACATTCTTTAATCCAAACGGCATCATCTTGTAACAATACATTCCCCACGGCGTAATGAAAGCCGTCTTTTCTGCGTCTTCTTCGTCCATCCATATCAAATGACTGCAGCTCGTGCTTGGCGCAGTTGTCGATCAGGATGTGTATGTTCGGCAATGGGAAATCGTCTTTCGGACTGGCCCGGTTGAGGTCCCGGTAGTCGACACAGATTCTGACCTTCCCGTCCTTCTTCGGCACTAGCACAATGTTGGCTAACCATGTCGGATACTCCACTACCCTGAGGACCTTGGCTTTGACTTGTTTGGTAATTTTTTCTTTAATTTTCAAACTCATGTCTGGCTTGAACTTTCTGAGTTTCTGTTTTACCGGCGGACATGTCAGATCTGTTGGCAATTTGTGAGCTACAATGGATGTACTGAGACCGGTCATATCATTATATGACCAGGCGAATATGTCCTCATATTCTTTTAAGAACTCCGTGTACTCTTCCTTTTCTGACGGTGACAAGTGAACACTGATACGCGTTTCCTTGACATTCTCTGTATTCCCCAAGTTGATAACCTCAGTTTTGTCCAAGTTAGACTTAGGTCTGTTCTCAAAGTCCTCGACCTCTCTAACGACCTCTTCTGGTATTTCATCTTCTTCTGAGTCTATGTCCGTTTGTTGCGTTACCTCGTCGCATGTCACATTCGTCGGTTCATCAAGATAAGTAATAATAATGCTGTGTAAAGTAAAGTAAATGGCAGAGAAAAAGAGATAATAAGAGCGAGATTTATAAAAACTGAAATGCTTTAATAAATGCTAAAAGAATTGTTGTGGATATCGGAGCTCTTTTCAAAATTTAAAGATAATACTGAAGGGAAATCAACTAGCGAAAGGTAAAAGACAATGCATAATGCTTTGTTCAGCCTTGCTACCCCGAAGCTTTCGGAGCCTTGGTGGTTCTGATGGACCAATTGTTGAGGCGCTCTCCTCGGCTCACCGCCTGTATGGAAGGGCCTTCCTCCCCTTCCTCCTCGAGAATGACGTGACAGTCCATATTGTCATCTTCCAAGAACAGGTTCTTCATTGCTGCTAATGCTTCATCTTCCTCTGACCCATATATGATGTCGGCCGGCTGAAAAGTTTGTTCCAGGCGGGGTATAGGGTGCTCCAGCGGATAGTAAGGGCCACGCCATGGTGGCGACCAGTTCTGGAATTCTTCCCAAGTATAACCGTACCCTAACCCAAAAGTGGTGCCATGCTTCTTCAGTTTGATAGGCATGGTGATTCCCTGAAGGTTTTTGCCGAGCCCTTTACCAGCCTC
>NW_017702642.1:0-1622 GCF_001879085.1 Nicotiana attenuata | reverse complement strand
CTTATAGTTTAAGTGTTGCCTCATTGAGGTCTTATGAGTCCGAGTATGCCTCAATGAGGTCTTATGTGCCTAAAGGAGGTCTTATGTGATCGAATATGCCTCGAGGAGGTCTTATGAGATCGAATATGAGATCGAATATGCCTCGAGGAGGTCTTATGAGATCGAATATGCCTCGAGGAGGTCTTATGTTCGAATGTGCCTCGAGGAGGTCTTATGAGATCGAATATGCCTCGAGGAGGACTTATGAGATCGAATATGCCTCGAGGAGGTCTTATGAGATCGAATATGCCTCGAGGAGGTCTTATGAGATCGAATATGCCTCGAGGAGGTCTTATGTTCGAATGTGCCTCGAGGAGGTCTTATGAGATCGAATGTGCCTCGAGGAGGACTTATGAGATCGAATATGCCTCGAGGAGGACTTATGAGATCGAATATGCCTCGAGGAGGTCTTATGAGATCGGACTTGAAAGCATACCGAAGAGTCGAACAAAATCTTTAGGTTATGATGTGAATATGCATCAGATAGTCTTTGCTATTGCAGTAATAGTCAATACATCATACTGATCCGGGCAGATTAGGTCAGGCTAGTTGGGCACGGCTCGCTTTAGCCGTTTGACCCTTACATTTATTCTTATTGACCTTCGCCTTCTTCGGAGGGTGATCTAGTATACAATGATTTACCCTTAGATACCTTTGTAGTATCACGATGTTCTTGCTGCCTCGTTAAAAACCTTGCCGAAAAACCCGAGTTGGGACAAAAACGGTCGAAGGAAAAAAGAGTGCAGCTCGTGCTTTCAGTCTCTCCGATGTCCGAACTTGTCTTAGCGACCGATCATCGACGTTTAGCAGTAGTATCTCTTCAAGTGGCCTATATTCCAGTTATTGGGTAGTTCTTTCCCATCCATCGTTCCTAACTTGTACGAACCCTTTCCGGTTACCTTCAAAATGGTGTAAGGGCCTTCCCAGTTCGGTCCTAATTTCCCTTCGTTAGGGTCTCGAGTGTTGAGGGTGACCTTTCTTAGTACCAAGTCCCCTATATTGAAGTGTCGAAGACGAGCCCTTCGGTTATAATATCTCTCGATCTTTTGTTTCTGAGCTGCCATCCTAACTAGTGCGGCCTCTCTCCTTTCGTCTAAAAGATCCAAGCTGGTGAGCATTGCTTCTTGGTTGGTAACCTCGGTTGCATACCGGAATCTAGCGCTGGGTTCGCCCACCTCGACTGGGATCAAGGCCTCGGCTCCGTAAACCAAAGAGAAAGGAGTGGCACCGGTACTAGTCCTTTCGGTTGTTCGGTAGGCCCATAGGATTTCGGGCAGCATCTACACTGAAATTATATTCAGCCAATCGGGGTGCTTCCTGTCTTGTAACGGCTTTCCCGAGGTTGTGAACGATGGTCTTGTTGGTCGACTCAGCCTTCGGTAACAGTCTTCTGTTCCTCTCATAGCCGCGGTCGTTCCTCGTAAATTTAGGCCTCCTATCATCCTGATACGGCCAATATCTTTCCTTGTTCGGTCTCGAATCTTTGTAGTTTTCCCTACGAGGTCGATCGAAATTCCTATGTGTGGATGGTGAATCCGAACTTGCTCCGCTGTGGTCGTCCTACTACCCTTTATACTTCGATT
>NW_017702641.1:0-1622 GCF_001879085.1 Nicotiana attenuata | reverse complement strand
ATTTTTAATTTCAGCACAAAAATTCTGGAATATAGAAAACAACTCAGAACGATCTTTCATTAAGAAAATCCAAGTACATCTTGAATGATCATCAATAAAACTAACAAAATAACGAAATCCCAAGGTTGAACTGACTTTACTAGGACCCCATATATCAGAGTGAACTAAAGAAAAAATAGACTCTGCGTGACTCTCAATACTACGAGGATAGGAGGCTCGGGTATGTTTCCCGAGCTGACATGACTCGCACTCTAATGTGGATAAACTAGACAAACCAGGCACCATCTTCTGAAGCTTGGATAAGCTTGGATGTCCTAAACGTCTATGAATTAGGTCCGGAGGATCTGTAACTAGACATGCCTTGGAGGATTTTAGGGAGTTAAGGTAGTAAAGCCCTTCTGATTCAAGTCCTGTTCCAATCGTCTGCCCTGTACTGCGGTCCTGCATAATAAAAGAATCATCAATAAAATATATACCACAATGGAGGGCACGAGTCAAACGACTAACAGATGCAAGATTAAAAGGACAGCCAGGGACATAGAGAACGGAATCTAGAGTGACAGAGGGTAGGGGATTCGCTTGTCCAACTCCTTTTGCTTTGGTTTGAGACCCATTGGCTAAAGTAACAGTGGGAAGAGACTGTGAATACGCAATATTTAACAAAAGTGATTTATTACCAGAGATATGATCAGAAGCGGCTGAGTCCACAACCCATTGTCCAGGAGGACTAGACTGGGAAACACAAGCAAAAGAATTACCAGCAACAGAAGTATTAGTCTGAGCAACAGAAGCTACTTGTGGAGATGTCTGCTTACTTGCTCGATACTGAAGGAACTCATTATACTCCCCTTCAGATAAAGAAAATCCCTGGTTACCTGTAGTCTCAGTCTGAGCAACATAAGCATTTTTGGTTGGGCGGCCATGTAAAGAATGGCATACATCACGAGTGTGTCCAAGTTTATGACAATAAGAGCACTTGGGTCTAGATCTTCCAAAACGACCTCCTCCTCGTCTATTCTCCATAGTATGAGATGCCCGATTGTCCACTGATTGGGATACGAGGACAGAGGAGTCAAGTGTCTGTGAGGAGCTCACTGGGTGACTAGGTGCTGCAGCAAGGCGAAGTAATCGAGAGAATAATTCATCAACTGTGGGGACGGTTGGACTAGCCAAAATCTGGTCACGTACTGAATCAAGGTCATTAGGGAGTCCAGCGAGTGTAAGAACTAGAAACATCTTCTGTCGTTGCTCTTGTTGTTTTTCAATACTAGCAGAAACTGGCATCAACGTCTCAAATTCTTCCATGACTGCCTGAACTTGTCCCAAGTAAGTAGACATATCTAATTCTTGTTTCTTCAAGCTTGTCATTCGCGATATTACATCATAGAAACGAGATATGTCATTAGTGTATAGATTACGAGCCTTTTCCCAAACTAAATAACATGTCTGGAATGGACGGAACAAGGGCATCAACTTGGAATCAATAGATCGCCACAGGATACTACATAACTGAGCATCGACCTTCTCCCACTGTGTTTTGGCCTTTTCATCACCTTCGCTAGCCTTTTTTGTTAAACTGATCTTGAACTCCTTGACCTTTACACCACAACTCGACAGACTGA
>NW_017702640.1:0-1622 GCF_001879085.1 Nicotiana attenuata | reverse complement strand
CAAAGTCTTGCAATACAACTCCTACATGGAAAAAATGTAAATCAAGGCAGGACCATCCTATTTTATGCAGCACTATAGCAGCCAACCCAAAGCCAATAAGCCATTTTTTATTTGGAAGACGAGTATTGCGTTTAATTCGAAAGGCATGGTTTTCAGTATGTCTATTCATAGAAACTCCACTAGTCTAGCTAGTAAGTGAGCTAGTAGATTTTCATAGGAGCTAATGGTTAAGGTTATCGTTTGTGTTGTTTTATATCCCTCCGCCCTTTAAGATTTGATCTTGCGTTGTCTCAAACAATGAAGTGTATATTTTACCATGATACCCATATTAGTTGAAGTATATTTTATTGGATTTGAGAAAATGATTTGAAATGAGTAATAAAAACTGTGGGCCATTTAGCTTATAAAGCATATGCTTTGTGGAATCCCTATACCAATGAATATGGAATTTTTTAATGTCCATATATGGAAGCTTATAGTTGCAAAGCTCCACATGCTTGTGGATTTTCCTATGACTCTAATGTCGATGACTACAAGGTTATATTGATCTACAAATCGTTTTATGATGTATGCTCTGTGAATAGGAATCATTGGACGAAGAAAACGAGTCTCCATCCTAAAGTACAAGCACTTTTTGCAAGGTCATATGAGTGCAGTAAGGGAATTAGTGTTGACGGTTGTGTATTTTGATCTCTCAATTGGCGAATAAACGACTTCGTAGATAGAAGTTCTATGATTATATACTTTGACGTGAAATCAGATGAACTGAAGGAGATATCAAGACCAGATTTTATACGTGAAAATCATTTGTATCGTTTGGCATCTTTGAAAGGTTGTATTGGTTTGTTTGGGGGGAGCATGATCATCAAAAGATTGGACGTTTGGAACAAGATGGATGGAAACTTCTAATGAAAATTAGTTGCCAAGTCTTTGCCAGTATTTCTAGGGAGTACTGTGCTTTTGGGTTGCACTAGAAATGTATTAAGCAATCCTTTTCGATGAATAGAGTTAATTAGGTGCGGTGATCTGTGATCGAATTATAGAAATGTACCGTTTTGGGTTTAAATGATATGTTACCACATTTATTTCTCCTACCGTATTCATATTTTTATATATAAATATGAGATACTAAATCTCTTTGGCTTCCCTATATGTTTAATTTTCTTATGCGACACATGTATCAAACATGTATCACGCATGTATCTCACCTACAGGTATACATGGATATACATGTGATACACAAATTGATACAAATATGGTACATATGTGATACACAATATACACATGGATTTTCTTCAGGCTTTTGAGTTGAATTGTCATATTTGAAAGTAGAAAAGGACGGAGAAAATGACACTGTATAGCAGTTCTTAAAATAATAATCAAAAATACATATTTTTGTATATTGCCTCTGTGTGTATATATTTCTGTATGTTATGTACCAAAAATATACAAATTTTACATAATCTTGTGATTATTGAATATAAATAGTTTCGGCCACATGAATGATCTCCGTCAAAAAGGCTTTGTTTAAGACTAGGAGTGGCAAACGGGCAGGGCCGGTCGGATATGGTACGGGTCAAAAACGGATCAATCATCCGACCAGACCCATATTTAATACGTAT
>NW_017702639.1:0-1623 GCF_001879085.1 Nicotiana attenuata | reverse complement strand
ACTGTTGTCAAGTTCAAGAACCTGGTTCTTCAACTCAGCTTTTTTGTTATCACTCTCATTTGCCCTAGACTCTAGACTTCTACATTTAGCTTTTAAAATCACACATTCCCTAGACAGAACTTCCTTTTCATTATTAATTATCTCAGACTCATCAATGAAGTCTGTTAAGAGTTCAGCTAGCCTTTCTTTAGACAAGAATTTGATCTTGTCTTTGAGATGAAGAATACTTACCTCTTGTTCATCCTTTGATTCTCCAATGGCCATTAGAGCTTGATCCTCCTCAGCTTCATCTTCAGAGTCCTATCTGATGTTTCTCCCCAAGCAGCAACCATAGCCTTAGTTGAACCTTTATTTCTTTTTGGTTGAACCTGTTCCTTCTTCCTGTTTCTTCTTTCAGCTCTTTCTTTCTTCCACTCAATCTCCCATTGAGGACAGTTTTTGATCATGTGATCAGTCTTACCACACTTGTAGCAGCCTTCATTGATCTGTTTCTCTGGAGCTCTTGTTTTGTTGAAGTTTGTACTTCTTGAAGCACCCTTTCCTCTCATCAGATACTTCTTGAAATCCCTAGTGATCATGGCTACTTCATCATCTTCCAAATCTGCACCTTCAGTGATTCTGAGAGCTAAACTTCTCTCCTTTTTGGGGGTATCCATCTTCATTGTTTGTCTCCTCATTACATAGGCAGTTAAGTTCCCAATTAGTTCATCCAGCCTAATATTCTTGGATTCCTGAATGGCAGTGATCTTGCTTTCCCAAGTGACTGGAAAAACTCTTGTCAGAATGTTTTCAACCTTGTCTTCTTCAAGGATGGTCCTTCCAAGAGATTTAAGCTCATTAGTCAGAGTAGTGAATCTAGTATACATCTCCTGGATAGTTTCTCCTTCCTTCATAGTGAAATTCTCATATTGAGAATACAGAAGAGTTCCTCTTGACCTTTTCACTTGAGGTGTTCCTTAATGAGACACTTGTAGAGTGTCACATATTTCCTTAGCAGTTGTACAGCTTTGAATCCTGCTGTACTCATCTGGTCCTAGACCACACACTAGACACTTCTTGGCTTTAGCATTTTTCTCCCATTTCTTCAGATCCTCAGCAGTACAATCAGCCTTTATTTTTGGCACATCAATTCCTTCTGCATTCTTCTTAGTGGTAGCTAGGGGACCATCAGTAATTATATCCCAAAGTTCATAGTCTTCCCCTATGATATGATCTCTCATTCTGTTCTTCCACCAAGAGTAATACAAACCATTGAAAAGTGGAGGTCTGGCAGTGGATTGCCCTTCCCAGTTCCCAGGTGGTGCACACATTTTTGATCTTCTCCTAAGGTGTTAGCCTCTTCAAGGATAACCCCCTCTTCAAGAGGAGGGGGGGGGGGTTGAGTTTGTGTGGTACCTAATTTTCGCACTAGAAGAACCTGGTTCTTCTAGGTGTTCTAACTTCTACTGTTTGCGGAATTAAAATACAGAAATAAAGAACACAGAGATTTTTACGTGGAAAACACCTGGCTCAAAAGGTGAAAAAACCACGACCTACTACTCAGTAGGATTTTCCCAAACTTCCACTAAACTTCAATGAGCCAAAAACAGCAATTACAAAACTCTTTGTAAACCTAAGGATTAA